>NW_023460080.1:0-11016 GCF_013731165.1 Rhagoletis pomonella
TTAGGTAACAAATCCTCCATATCGACGTGCTCACCATACGTTGCACCGATCTTTATAAAGAATTTTACCAGTTTGGAGAAGCCAGAACCCTGTACAGCCGAAAATGGTTGGCAGTCTTCAACAATCCATGATGTGCATTTTTCAATGGCTTCATTCTTGTCTGACGCCGTGACAGTTTTGTATTCTTCTTGCGATGTTTTGATGTTTCTGCAGCATGGATGACGAACTAGGTTTGACGTCTGACCATTGTAGTACTTTAACACGTTTAAGCAAGTGCGACAGTAAACAAAACCTTCCAGTACAGTTCCGTCCGGCTGCAGAATTTCTGATAAAATATTCCATACGAAACTTCGGCCTCTGCGCTTACCAGACAAGGTGTAACTTCCATTCGTAATATTCTCACACACAGAATGTTCTCTTTCGGTCATTGTTTTTATTAAAAATTTGGTCCGGAGCGCTTTACACAAAATCAAACTGCCGCACTACCGACCACACACACTACTACAATAAGCCAAACAAGCAAATTTTGTGCACACTCGAGTTGAAACTCTAGCACTCGACTTTATTGAGCTGCAAAGCACTCAAATATGTATGAAAAGCATTCGAGTGTTGTGACCAGTGTGACCAGGTAAAACTTTCTGAAGCTAGATTTAGCATATAACTTTATGCCATAGCCTCAGAAATTTAAATCTGACTTCGTGGCTTTTTTCTGGCCTTTTTATACTTAAAATATCTATGTATATATGCTGTACATAATAATATAATAATAGATTGGCGCTTACACATATGTTAGTGTTTGGCCGAGCACAAGCTTTAAGCCGTATTTTTACAATGAGATTTGTTGGCGTACTACTTGTGTACTCTGATGTAGAGAAATCAAAATTTTTGTACTTTTCTTATACTAAACTAATCTTTTTTCCTGCATATATGTGTTTTGATGAGAATAATTTAAAAAGGTATTTACATAAAATCGGTTTTGCTGCACTTATCGAGTTTTTAAAGAATATACTGGCTTCGTTTTAACTTCAATTTTCATAGCGTATAACTTTTTCTAACCTTTATTAAAAACGAATTTAGCTTCGCTTATTGCCTTCATCTGGTCACACTGGTTGTGATCAACATGTTCGTTGTGAGTTCAGTCGCAAACGAACAATTCTTGTGGTAGTTTGAAGAGATTGATGCAAACCGGTATTATTAGGTCCATTCCTTATCTTTTCGGACAAAAATCTGAAAAGTGTCAAAATGCAAGATCGTAAGCAAAATGCGCTCACTAAAAGAGAATAACAGGAAAAAGTAAAGAAACGCATAAAACTAAATTTTTAGTCCAAAGAATGGCAACAACAAAACTAATGTCAAACAAGAATAGCAGTGTAGTATGTACAAAACACATTCACACAATCACAAGCACAATAAACACTTACTAGTATATCAATTATTTTTTGCCTCCTTCCACTTTCAATTCACTTTTTTTACTTTTTAGATTATTCCCACTTTTTGTGTATTCTTTACTTTCCGTTATTTTAAATTTAGTTGAGTTTGACACTTTTCAAGATTTTGCCATCAAAAGTTCTTCTGACTAAAGTTGCGTTCCCCAACTGTTCTGGGTTAAAACATGTAAAACTGTCAAAAAGCAAAAGAAACCAGAGAACCGAGTACGGGAACGCTTTCTGGTAAATTCCTGTAAATTCTTGCAACTTCCTGCGAGTTAGGGAACGCAACTTAAATCTGACTACTTCGGACTGACGAGAGTCACTCTCACTTAGTGTTGCTCTCTCATTTTTGCTGTCATTTTCGAGTTAAGGAACGCTTTTTGGACTAGATCTGATTACTTCGGACTTTTTCTGACTATTTCTGGGAGATAAGGAACGCAACTATTAGCTGCATTTTTTTGTAAGCGAGCGACAAAAGAACGCTCAACTCGGGTAAAATTTACTTTTAGCTACTTAAGCAACCCTGTTGGTAGCTGGCAGGAAAATGTGATTAGTTTAACGGGATTTAGATACAAAAACCAATTTAAATGAGTAATTATGCGAGGTATTTGCGTAATATATATACTCTTTTAAAATATAAGTCACGTATAAAAGGAAGCAAAAATTTCCCTCTCCACTTTCCCATTAACAATTCACAATAGAGCAGTTTTTTCACTTACCAACACTAGCCTTTAGGTCGCGTTTTTTTTAACCGACCTGGCTGAGCTCGGATAAATAGCAGAGTTTGTGTTGTTGCTTTACGTGTATTTCGTCATTTAAGCGAGTGTTCTTTTGTAGCTCGGTTGCAAAAGAATGCACCTATTATTAGATGTTCGAGTATACACGAAAATTATGTATCCATTGCAGCTGCCTGCTACATACAGGCATAAATGCATACATATGTATGTTCATACCACTTATACCTACTACAGTGCCCATAAATATGAACTACAAATGCAGGGTAATTTTTCAAAAAAATATGCCCACATATGTATATTTTTTCAAAGAATCGTTTCGCGATTTTTCCGAAAAACGTATTTTTTTACTACTTTTCGCAGATATTCGTTAATGAGACGTATTCTTGTTTTCGCACGAATCGAAAATTTTACATTTTTGTACAGAAAATGATTGCAAATTTTCATGATATTCGCTTCATACGAAAACAAGAATACGCCTCATTAACGCATATTCTTCCAAAGTCAATTAAGCTACTTTAATTGACGAGCACAGATATGCATTTTAACCTACTAAAATTTAAACAAAAAAGTCGTGTTCACTTACATATGTACGAGTATCTATATAGATAGGACGATTTTACAATTGTACAATTTTATACCGATTTTAGAAAATTTCAACAACAGTGAGTTTAGTGTCCATTCTTTCTCTTGAGATACATATTCCTACATCTGATATATAATTTGGTGTAAATTTACGAATTTTCGTATAAAACTGATTAATTGTATAAAAAATTCAGAAATTTATAGCAAGTTATACACCAGTGTGCTACTTAAGATGTCGTTACCTGAAATTAAATAAAGTCCAGAATTCACTTTTTTTAATGATTTTGTTAGTTACAGCTTCTTACATTTCAGGCGACATATGCTTGTAAATAGGTACATAACGTTACCTTAATATAGAAAGACCCTACACATTTACACACGGCGGTAGGTGTCTCACTTAAGGCATAATATAATTTAAAAGCAACTACTGCATCGATAAATGTGTCTCAGAGTTTATTGAAAATCAGTATTTTGAGAAAAGACCCATTTGAAGAATTTTAGTTTTTATGTATAAAGAGATCTACACAAAGATAAAGACACAAACAATTTTAGATAGCGCCTTTCTATATTAAGATAACGTTATATGTACACATGTATGTATGTATGTATATATACTAGATATGGGCACGGGACTAAATATTTAAGTCCCGAACCCGCCCATCCCGACGTTTTTCACAAGTATACCGCAGCTCCCGAAATCTATCTCTTAGTAAAATTCACTTTCAAATTCATTTAAATTATAATTAGGTGATTGTAAAAAACAAGTATTCTTAAAGCGAGCTTTGTAAATATGAACGAAATCGGACCATAAATACTGGTTTATCAAATATATCGACTCGTGCGCCACCTATCCGCAAACGTTTTAATGAAGTTATTCCTTTTCATGTAGTTAATCTACGTTTTGAATATGAACCTAATCGGACTATAAATATGGGATTTTCAAATATCTCAACTGCTGCGCCACCTATCAGATTAACAAATTTTTCGTATTGCATTGTTATCGGATTCTGAGCCAACTATGAAGTTTCAAGTCTCTACGTCATCGGGAAGTTGGTAAAAAATGTATTGCAAAATTTGCTCCTAAAAACATACATACATACATACGTACATATAGAGCAAGTTAAATAAAAGCTTGTAAAAAGATTTGGATTTTTTTTTTGCTTTGCTGTTCGTTTTCGTCTCAATAAACATGAAAAGTGCTTATTTCATACAGGAATATTTTCGGTATTTGCGGCGGTTTCGGGTTTTATCGGGAAAGAAGTTTGGTCCCGTCTCGCCCGAAAATTTTTCAAAGACTCCCGATACCGCCCGTCCCGTTTTCCCGAGCCCATATCTAATGTATACTGTGTATCTTAAAAGACAACGTTTTTTTTTTGACATACATACATACATATGCATGCATCGAAGTGTGTACTGTGATACACACAAATTTGTATATACCCAACAAACACCAAAAAAATATTTCTCTCACCTTGGAGGAATTGATACATAGTTCTCAAGTTGATCTTATTTCGAACGACAACCGTTTGCCGACTTGGGCCGAGACCAATTTGCGCCGGTTGCTCATCCCGAGTGCAGACAGGTCCTTCTGCACTTGGTCATTCCATTTTGTTCGTGGGCGCCCTTGCTTTCATTGTCCGTCCATGGGTGCGGAGTCGTAGGATCTTTTCACCGGAGCGTCATCATCCATGCATAAAGCATGTTCAAGCCAGCGCAATTGCTGTATTTTTATGCGCTTAACTAAGTTCATGTCGTTAAAAAGCTCATACAGTTCGGCATTGCATCTTCTCCTATACCCGTCGTCCACGCGAACAGGGCCGTAGATCGTGCGTAGAATAGTTGTTTCGAAAGCACCCAACGTCTTCTCATCTTTGATCGATCCAAGCTGACGTTATTGGTGGGGCTTATGCTGGATCATAGGTGGACTACTATCATTCACTACTTCAAAATTGAAGCTGCCAACAGTGACGTGTGTCCCGCAAGGCGTGGACTCTTGATATGATGTCAGGAGGTATTTTGCCTTGTCTTAAACTGCAAAATGCCGTGGTTACGTCCCTTTGTTTCAATATCATCTGCATACGAAAGCAACATCGTTCTTTTGCTATATATGAATGGTGCTTTTCAAGTTGATCTACAACATCATTCTCCAATTCTTCTCTAACCGCGGCCTGCAAGTTGAGATGAACTCAGAAAAAACAATGTTCTTCAACAAGGCACAAGAGCTCTTAATATACAAAAATATACAAGTGGCAACGTTGGTGAAGCCTATGCATTCGAAAAAATACAATACAATACAGGCGTAGATACCAACATAAAAAGCAAAAAAGATAAATTTTTTTACTATTCTAATTTCAGTATTTCAAAGATATGTCTCAGACCAATTGGAGAATCACATTGGAGTTCAAGTTGGAAACAGTCCTATTCGCATACAAAGAAAAATGCCGCTTTTTGTTGAGAACGCTATGAGGTACTGTTGAGAAAAAACATTCTTTTGGGAAATACCTTAGTGTTCAACTTAACCTGAAGTTGAGCCCAAACCTAATGTTAGTTGGGTGCATATTTTGCAAACATGTTTTCTGTGTTCTTCTTCGCCTTGTTTTGCCACACATAAAGAATCAGTTGGTCGACCTTCTTAACGGGTGATTTTTTTGAGGTTAGGATTTTCATGCATTAGTATTTGACAGATCACGTGGGATTTCAGACATGGTGTCAAAGAGAAAGATGCTCAGTATGCTTTGACATTTCATCATGAATAGACTTACTAACGAGCAACGCTTGCAAATCATTGAATTTTATTACCAAAAAAAGTTGGCAGAAAATCCGCTTTTTTTATCGACAAATTTTGTTCAGCGATGAGGCTCATTTCTGGTTGAATGGCTTCGTAAATAAGCAAAATTGCCGCATTTGGAGTGAAGAGCAACCAGAAGCCGTTCAAGAACTGCCCATGCATCCCGAAAAAATGCACTGTTTGGTGTGGTTTGTACGCTGGTGGAATCATTGGACCGTATTTTTTCAAAGATGCTGTTGGACGCAACGTTACGGTGAATGGCGATCGCTATCGTTCGATGCTAACAAACTTTTTGTTGCCAAAAAATGGAAGAACTGAACTTGGTTGACATGTGGTTTCAACAAGATGGCGCTACATGCCACACAGCTCGCGATTCTATGGCCATTTTGAGGGAAAACTTCGGAGAACAATTCATCTCAAGAAATGGACCGGTAAGTTGGCCACCAAGATCATGCGATTTGACGCCTTTAGACTATTTTTTGTGGGGCTACGTCAAGTCTAAAGTCTACAGAAATAAGCCAGCAACTATTCCAGCTTTGGAAGACAACATTTCCGAAGAAATTCGGGCTATTCCGGCCGAAATGCTCGAAAAAGTTGCCCAAAATTGGACTTTCCGAATGGACCACCTAAGACGCAGCCGCGGTCAACATTTAAATGAAATTATCTTCAAAAAGTAAATGTCATGGACCAATCTAACGTTTCAAATAAAGAACCGATGAGATTTTGCAAATTTTATGCGTTTTTTTTAAAAAAAGGTATCAAGCTCTTAAAAAATCACCCGTTATTTTTGGTAGTTATTATAGCTTCTTACTACTATGTATGTATGTATGTTCTGTTGAGCGTTGTGTGATCTTTGATTTTGCCTGCTGTTCATTTATGTTTGTTTGTGGCCAAAGCGGATGCATGGTGCCGTCTTCATGGTGCTCCGAGCACATCAACAGCAGAGCGACACTGCATTGCATGGGGCCAAAGAAGCGCACGGATGAACGATCGCCAAGACACTTTGCCATACCAGTACGCTTCGTTGCCTATTGTTGAGCATTGAACATTGTACTCGCGTATCATGCTAACTTATTTTAATATTCAAGTTTGTATGATTTCTCTGGCTTTTGCTATGTTTCGACTTTATTTTTGAGGGCAACCGTCATTGATAAATGCATTGGAGTTTTTTTTTAGCTTATTTAATCGCGGTTATTCTTAGAGTACCTTGCTCCGACCCTGAGTGGCGAGCGATTTTAGAGACCGACAGCTGTTGTCGGTTTCGGATTTCCATCGATCGCTCTTCAGGTAAAATTACTGAACAATGAATGGATAGGATCGTTACGAAATGATTGATAGATATGTACATACACTGAGAAAACAATAAACCATAGGTATCAAATTTAAACACATCCCATTTGGCGCCAAGCGATGTTTGGTTTATTTTAAACAGATTTTTACTTGGATATTTTTTCGTTTGAAACACTTTTTCATAAAAATCAAATCAAAATCTTTATGTGGACGTAGAAATACCAAAGAAATATGGCCAAAACTCGAAAAAGCAAAACCCTTACTACTGTTAAGGGCCTTATGTCTATAATCCTTACTACTTACTTTAGTAAGGATTAGGCAAGGATTAGAAACATTGGTCACCCAACAGTAATAAGAGTTTTCAGTTGTATCGTTATGGCAGACCATCGACATGTGTGTATATATCGTAGTTTAAAGTACAAAACCGCGTATCAACAAAATGAAAAGCGCGTACGTGAGGTTACATAAATTATTTTTTAGAGAGTAAAAACATTCATATTTCAAAATGGTTCTCTTTTTATTAAGAATTCTGGCTAGTATATTTCAGGACGAATGGATAAGGACTCAGCCAAGAACGTCTACGTATAGTGGATTGGGCAGGTCTAAATACGCACTGATAAGGACCAATCAATTCGTTGACGGTGGGCTTCAGCCTTTCACACAATACGCTATATAAGACCTTGTTACCTACATTTGATTAGAGGGCTGATCCCGCGGTAGTTGGTACGATGGCGGGATCACCCTTCATGTGGATTGAGCAGAACACACATAATTCCAGTTGTCGGACACGCGTTCATATTCTTCATAAGAGTTGATGTATTCACCGTATCAACTCCTCGCCGCACTTGAATGGCTCAGCTGGCAGGCCGGCAGCTTTGTTGTTTTTTAGCCCCGATATTGCTATTTGTACCTCGTCGTAGTCGGGTGGTGGTACACCGACTCCGTCGTCTTCGATTGGAGGCTCAGGGCTCGGGCTCATGGTTCTTCATACCTATTTGCTTTTGAATTCGCGTATCGGGGTGAACCGATGCAATAAAGCTTCTCCATCTTCCTCTGGCCTTTGCGTAGTTATGCCAAGTGTAAACCGTTCCTTTTGCACTTGGTCAGCCCATTGTGTTCGTGGGCGCTCTTTCTTGTGCTGTCCACTCATGGGTGCCATGGCGAAGGGTCTTTCCAAAACCCACCGCCCATACGAAGAGAGCTGTAGATAACTATAAGTATGGGATCAACCATTTTTCCTCTCTTGATTGAGGTCATTTTCTCTTCAAAGCAGTAGGTCATTGACTTCTCGGATGATATATTTAGTCATTAACAGGAGTAGTTCAAGAGGATATCTTAATGAAAATTAAATAAAAATATAAAAATTTTAAATGGATGTTCCTTATACTTTACTCTTAGTTCCAACCTACAGGAAGCAAATACGTTGTTTCGTCAAAAGTCCACAGAAATACATATGTACATATATAGATACATAACTATATTATTTGTACTTATGTACGACGTACATACATAAGTTTGCTTATAAGTACGTGTGTGGGTACATTAGGGTGGTCTAAAATAAGTAAAACCGGAATTTGAATGCTCTCACCCCTAGGATTGTTCTATATCGAAAAGAGTATTTTATTATTTTGAAATCAAAAAATATTTAGAGGTCGCTCAAAGCTCTCAAAGTTTTCCATGTATTTTATATGGGGAAAAACCACTTTTCGTAGAAACGAATTCTTGAAAATCAATATTTTTTATCGGAAAAAACTGGTACTCTTCAGAAGACTTTCAATAATAATGCCCAATTGTTTATTGAACCATTTTTAATATTAAAATTTTTTTTTATTGGGGTTTTTGGCGGGCTTATAAAATATAGTTGCTTTGAAAAAATTGTTAAATAAACAATTAGGTATTATTATTGGAAATCTCCTGCAGAGAAGCAGAGTTTTCCGATCGAAAAATGTTGATGTTTAAGAATTTAAGAACGAAAAGTTGGGTTTTCCCCATATAAAATAGTACTTGGAAAACTTTGGGCGCTTTAACCTAGAAATATTTTTTAATTTCAAAATAAAAAAATTGCGAATATTTTTTCCGTTATAGAACAATCCCAGGGGGTAAGAGCAAAAAAAATCCGACTTTACTTTTACGTACTTACACATACACTTAAAAAAAGTTTTTTTAATCAAAATATACATACTTATATACACTTATGGTGTACACTGCATATTCATACATATACACATACATTTATGCATTTACAGATGTATTTATACATACATGAAATTATGTACATACATACATATACATACATATATGTACATATGAAAATACAAAACAATGAAATTTGAGACTCGGAATTTATGTACAGTCAGCGTCAAAAATATGCATACCCTAATATTTTGACGATTTTATTTATTTATTTTTTCCATACATTTTTATACCCGAGCGCACTTGTGCCCAAGTTGTTCACATAACGGTTGTTTGTAAATGCCAAAATGAATCGAGATAGATATAGACAAATGTATTCATAAATGCTCAGAATGAATAGAGAAGTCGAGTAAGCCAGGTTTGTCTGTCCGTCCGTAACAGGAACTCGAGAAAAGAAATGAGATATCTCAACGAAATTTGGTATGTAACTTACCCTTTATACAAGGTATTATGATATTGAAAATGGGCGAAATCGGACTGTAACCGTGCCCACTTCGCATATAATGGTAAATGCAAGAATTATGATATTGGAACCAAATTCTTGAAAATTAATTTTTTTTTAAATTTTAATAAAAAATAATATTATTATGAAATTGTTGGAAAATGGACATGACCCCGACCAGTTATGGTGAAATACTGTATCTCAGTAGCCGCTTCACCTACCATTACCAAACTCGGTAGGAGCCTTGCCTATGGTCTAGCTAAGAAATCTGTCGAAAATATTTGAAATCGGTCAATAACCACGCCCCCTAAAAATATAATGGTAATTTAAAGAAACACGAAAACTGCGACAAATGAATAACTACTGAATCTAATTCACTTAAAATAGATGACTGAAATAACCACTTAGCAGAAAACTAGATTATTAGAATTTTTTATATAATGGGCGAGGCGCCGCCCCCTTATGACCACAAATGTGTATCTAGGTAGCACTCAGTAACAACTTTACCGATATTTTTTTACCAAACCTGGTTCAATTATATCATTGAGTCAAAACTCAGCATAATATCGAAAACGTTTGAAATCGGGTAAAACACTCCTCTTTATCATGCAAAGGTAGTTTAGAGAAAATTGAAATGACGATATTTGATACCTGCGCCGGGTATATAAAGTTTGGTTTCGCCCGAACTTATACTTCTTCACTTGTTCTTTTTTTATAAAAATATAGTTCATTCAAATGCAAAAATTATAAGAATATATTTTTTATCTTCATACAGAACATATGTACATACAGAAAATGCAAGAAATACCACAAAATTTTCAAATTTTCAATTTGATTTATTTTGATTATGAAGTTTTGTAGCGGATTAAATTTTAGTTGAGCATTTTCTTGAACACAATCTTTTTTTATATGAAGGAAGGTACGCAACACACAGCGATAAAAAATTCTCAAAAATCGACGGTAATTTTCAGCGTGTTTAAACTTGCATTTTATCGTATTGAAATATTATGGGCTACAAAACTGCATACTCAAAGTTTCTCTACGAAATCGAATTGAAAAGTTGATTATTGTGGTTTCTGATTCTGAATGAACTATATTTTTTTTATAAAAAAAAAAGAAAATCTGGTATGGAAAAACAAATAAAATCGTTAAATCGTCAGGGTATGCATATTCTTGGCGCTGACTGTATCTACATACATATAGTACTACATATGTATATGTACACAGGTTTCTAAAGTATTGTATGGGTTGTGAATTTTTGTTGCGGTTCTTTCTCCATTGAAAGCGGTGGTTGCACGAGAAATACGTTACGAAACGATCTTTTATGATAGTCCAGAAAATATACCCTTGGCAGAGTGAACAGCAACAACTTCACAGGAGTATTATCACAACGGAGGGTAACGAGCGACCACCGAATTATGTAGCAGACTGAAAATACGTTGAGATAAATTAATGAATAAGCAACAACAAAGCAGTCTGTAACGGCTGAGCCAGATGTTTCTTCATAAGCTACTATGGGACGTGTAGTGTCTGTCGGCTCATGGGTTTATGCTC
>NW_023460080.1:31016-43064 GCF_013731165.1 Rhagoletis pomonella
CATGTGTAGTTTTTTATTTTTGTTTTTGGTTTTTATTAATTGCGAAAAAAAACATCTGTCAAGTGAAGAATAAAAGCGTGTACAAACGAAAAAATATGTTGGGAGTAGGTTTGTGCTCCTCTGATGTAATGCAGAGATGGAGTATATGGTCCTGCTCTAGGACATCGCAATGTTATTTTTATATAAATTGTGGTTAATTTTGGAGTACTCCTTGGCTCTTCGGGAGTACTCTTTACATGCATGCATGGAGTAGTCGCGATTTTTGCAGGGTATATTCCCAATCGCAAACGTGTACATATGTATGGGCGAGTGTGTGTTAAAAGAAGCACTCGTTGGGCTGCAACTCCAAACTTCGATGAAACGAGAAGGCGACAGGAAAAGGGAGTGCATGGCGCGCGTGTTTGGGAAGCTGAGGCAGAATGAGACAAGCCGTCATCGATTGGCCACTTCTCCCGCTCGCTTAGCGAACAATTTTGCATGTGAAAGCAACAACAAAGTTAGCTAGGAAGGATGGAAGATAGCGAGTTTGGTTGTACCTCATTGAGGGCTAGTTTTTCAGTGGAAGTTGAACTCTGCTTGTTGTTTAAACTAGGTTTTAACCCAGCATGCAGTTTTTCAGTCAAATTTAAACCTAGTTTAAACGCCCAATTTGGCTGGGTTAATTAGAGTTTAAACTATCACCTGCTAAGTTGTATATATGTAGTCAGCTGCCAATCTTATAATTGAAAATATGTATACATACATAGTACAAGCTATATGCATGTATGTAAGCTGCCTTTACACGGGTCTATTTCTGTGGACTGAAAAATAAACCAGCCAAAGCATTTACATTTTGGTAGAACGACAAAAATCGACCCGTGTAAAGGCAGCTATAGGCAAAATTAAGAAGCATTTTTGTTATTTTGAAATTTTCCTTTTTATTTAAAGCGCTTTACGTACCTATGTAATTACTTTTGTGTTTAACAGTAAATGTTAGGAAGTGTTTGCTTTATATGCAATGACAAAAAATAAAAAATAATGGAATTAGTTCACTGAAACAAAAATTCAATCAATATTAAGAAAAAGCGTGTTATCTAGTGGATTGTTTATTTGCAACATGAGTACATAATACGTTATACCGTTACCACATGACAACATACAATTAGGGCCGAATGCAATATAGAGTTTTTTGTTTGAAGCAGTTGATGTGTTATAACATCCGTTTTTTTGTAATGGATTTTTTATGCGGTTTTCACATATGTATTTAAATTTTAAAAATAATTAGTTAGAATATGTTCACATTGGCCTTCCCATTCCACGGCCCATACCGCCAGCCATGGGTGCCTCCCCTGCTTTGGGGCTCTTGATTGTCTCATCGACGGACAGTATCATGCAAGCAGCCTCGGCAGCAGCGGTTAAAGCGTTTATCTTTATGATCGATGGCTCCCAGACGCATTGCTCATAGTTATCAGCAATGTGCTCCTTGGTTATGTCAACGCCGTACCATTGCCCACCTAGAATATAATAAAATAAAAACAATAATTAATTGTCTGCGCTTTTTGGTCATTTATGCATCTCTATGTAATTATGCACACGTACATACATATATAATTTAAAATATGTAAAATATGTTATATAAATAAATAGTAAAATTGACCTCTCCACGCGTTGACAGCCCCATTGCATGGAATAAAGACCATGATTTATGTACACACACCTGGTATTTCAGTATCTATACTCTATAGGAAAGGTGCATTGTTTCAATTGCTGGTATATAGAAACGCGATGAATACAAGAAGTATGCAGCATGCGACGTCTACTATAGCTAAATACATCTATCATTATGGTAACAAAAACGCCAGCCACAGTACTTTTTCAGCGTCTTATGTTGAATTTCCGCTAGGTATTAAACGAACACATTTTTTAAGACAATGTTGGTCATTAAAAATACCCATGCGTTACCATTACCATTACGTTTTTAAAAAAGGATTAGTCCAGCGCCTTCGTCTTGGACCTGCGAGCTGTGTCGGAGCCACATCATGTCATCAGATTATAATTCTATTTAATTTATTCATTGAATTCAAATGTTGAGTGACTGCTGCTCATGGATGGGCGAACAGAAGAAAGTCTATATAGTATATACTACATACATTAGGTTTCCCATCGAAAATGCTTTTTTTGAAAATTTAAAAGCCCTACCCCCTAATTAGATTCGTTTTATGAGAAATATTATTGCCTATTTTTATAGATTTTTTAAAGGCCATTTCGAGGTCGCGGCCTGTCGATTTAGGTCAGAAAATACGATTTTCTAGATTCATGAGTTTTTGAATGACTATTTTTGCTTGAATTTCAAAGAATCTTTTAAATCTGGACCATCGATAATTTCCACAATTTGAAAATATGTAGTACTAACGTACAAAAAAAAAAAACGATTTTCGATGGGCACCCTAATATACATACATCTCCATATACTCTACAAATCAGTATGTACTATTTCAATTTAAAGAAATAAAAAAATTTAAAGGTTAAGTTATCGGGGTAATTTATGTCGCCATCAATAAATTTTTGCAATAAGCTTATCAACCGTTATGTTAAATTATAAATTATATATTGAAAATAAGGTTGGCCTACTTTTTTCCAAAAGTTTTACCCATCAACTCCCTCCAGAACGGGCCCTTTTGACCCACTGTTTGAAAAATGGCTTATAAATGGTTAAAATTTCCACTAATATATTAGCGCCAAATTTTTCTAAGGAGAACAGAATGTAATGCGAAATAATAGTATTTTTTACCAAAAAGGGGGACTTTAACTCTGTGTAGAAAGTATTGCGATGCGTGGGAGCAAAACCTTCCTGGGGTTTGACCACCACGTAAGAATACTAACGTAATTTTCACACAGCCACCTAGTTCTTGTGTACATCTGTGGGACCCCAGAATAAAGTAACTTACGAATGTAAAAATTAGCAAAAAAAAGTGTTTGCTTTTTATTAAAATTCTATTCAAAATATTAAAAAAAAACACACAGGAAAATCAACTAGTCTTTGTTTTATCTTCAATAATTGAGAAGTTAGATGCAATAAGGGCGCTTCTGTTAAAACTGCTTTCTGAGATATTGGCGTAAAAGTTTTTGATGTGTTATAACTTTCTTGTTGATGTAGTACATAAAAAAGTAGTATTGTTGTAGTATTGAAAAAAATTTCTACTGCGGAAAAACCGTCAGATTACCAGTATTCGACCCTAATTTAACTGTAATAATAGCTTTCGATCGAAAAACGTGTTACCTATGTTTTTCCTGAGTTACGCTTTTTTTTTTTAAATGTTCAGTGGCCCGGATTATGCAAAAAACTCTTTTTAAAAATGTAATTTTCATTTCGTAAAACGAGCTGTATTTTTTTATTAGAACACTTGTGTAAAGGTCAGATAAATTTTAAAGCCTATGTCCCTTAGAATATTAATTTTCTATTGAAATGAAAATTTACATTTCACAAAAATGAGTTTTGAAAAATTACAACACCGCCAGTTAGCAGGTCCAAACACATTCCACACATCGTAAACGCATGAGCCATTTTCAATAGAGCCGCATCGGTTTATCACTGGTGGATTTCCTACAGGGGTTGCTTATGGCTTGCTGCTTTTGAATTCAAAAATTTAAATAGTAGAAGCAAGATGAATTGAGTAGAAGAAGCAAGGCACATTAATATGCTTTGAGTAGAAATAGGTATGTATATGTTAAAAAAACGCATCGTACGACAGAGATATCTATATGAACGCAACAAAAGTTAGGTATTCTTTTCTAAAGTACGAACGATGCAGAAAACACTTGTTGACTAACTAGAAAGAGATAAACAGAAAATAAATAATTTGGTTGCTCCTCTACACACAATCATTCTATCCCTTTTTTGTCATGTACTATGCCAAGTTAGGCTATCTATTTCGCTGATGTGAAGTGCTAATACATTTACTTTGCAATTTTTGCTGATCAACTACCAACTCAATCGCAGTGGTTCGGTAAACGAAATAACAAAAGTTTTGATTTTTTTTTTTTCATACAAGTGAACGCGATGTCAGGGCCTTTTAAAAGAAAACTAACAATCCCAACGAGTTCCAAGGCAATTAAAATAACGCTGGAAAGGGACGCGCCACCATTTGTTATAGCTAGGGGCACTGCAGCGGCTACCGTAGTGCATACACCAACAAACTTGGAAACCATGGTACCAGCTGCCAATATAAACCAGACAAAATACAACGTCGCTGGCTACACGGTTGGCGCATACGCGACTGCGGTTACTACTACACCATCAACATCAACATCAGCAGCAGCGACAACGTCAACTGGTCCAGTACGGCTGCCGCGGTCGAAAATCAAACGAGTTGCGCTTTATAGTGGTAGTGCTACAAAAAACGATGAGGGGACAGCGCCAAGCCCGACAGTTCCCCCTCCAAATATAACAAAGGTAGTGGCAGCGTCAGCTGCAGAAGTGACGACGAAAGCAGCGGCAGATGACAACGATAGCGATAACGATGAATTGCATATGCAGAAGAGCGACTCGGACGAAGATGGGTATTCGAATATCGATTTTTTCGATGACAATTACCAACTTATTGAATGTAAGTGAATAATTTTTATTTAATTTTTTTTTTGAAAATTCCTTTTCATATCAAATATTTAAACAGCATGAGTTGGTAGCTAAAGGCAAAGCTGCATTTTCCCTTATTTAAATAGCCAGAATTTGGTAAATACATACCATTCAGCTTAAATATTTGATATGACATGGAATCTTTGTCATCTAAAATCGCCTCTAACACACTTATTGATCTTATTACGGATACTCCTTTTGATTATATTTGCATATAACCAGCCGATGAATCCGTAGATGAATTCGATCCAGTTTGGGGCCATGCCTTAATGCAGCCCAGCAAAGTTTTTAATTTTAATGGAAAATGTCAAGAAAGCCTTACAGACGACTCCATATTTGAAAATCCAATTTCTTATTTTGATATGGTGCTTGGGCCGAGGAGAGAGTTCTTCACAAAGTTGGCGAATAGTTGTAGCACTCGTGCTGCAAAAACAATCGCAAACAATTCGGGTTTTCATAGTTTCACAGCGAAAAAATTGCAAATATTTATTGGAATTTGCTTGCAAATGAGTTCATTCAGATTATTTGAGATAGAACAATACTGGAGCGAAACCGATCACTTTGGCTTTGACGGGTTCGGCGATAAAATGAGTTTGGAACATTTCAGAATGATATTGGATGTATTAAATTTTGATATGTTTAAGAAGTCCTACAGTTCGGCTCGTAACCCTAAGAGTGGTAAATTAGCAAACATTCTTTCTGACATTAAGCCTCTATTGGACTACTTCAACAAGAACATGGAATCGGTTTACTCCTGTGATCGCCGGTTAATTTTAGGCGAACCTCTAATATACTGGAAAGGCAAATTCAACTGGTTGAACGAAGTGCGGGACAAGTTTCGTTGTAACGCAGTCACTCTACACTTTTTGACTGAACCATCTGGAATGCTTTTAAAAATAGTGCCCGATTTAGAGGAGTCAGAACGAAAACAGTTTACTCGTAATTCGAAATCCCTTGCTCTTCAGCGGTCGGCAATTGCAATGGATCTACTAAAGTCAAAATTGGGAAAAGGTAATAAAATTAGAACAATTAATTGCACTGTGTATACATATGTATTTTCTTAGTGTACAGTTAATTAATGGCTTTATGTGCAACGTTTTTCTGACAGGTCACTTTGTTTATGCTTCTAAATACTACAGCAGCTATGCACTTGCCTCGGCCTTGGCTAAACGACAGACTTATTGCACAGGATTTTTGGATTGCAACCGTTATGGCAATAGCAAGGAGCTAATACTAACAAGGCTAGACAAAGGAAGTGCAGTTGCCAGATATGCTGGCGACGTATTGATGGCAAAATATCGACATCGCGAAAACAGTTTTTATTTTTATAGCACCAATTGTGCAGACATTTTTGCAAATGGGGAAAAATCTGAGGAATCATCTCTTGTGGATGTAGTGAGAGAGCTGGAGACGCTTTTGTGCCCACCATTGAATATCCGGTTAAAAATGCAGAATTGTCAATTGTTATTTCCTTGCGACGAAATGAAGTGGGACAAACGATTGATGATCTACGTGATAAATTTGATTGTGTTAAACGCTTATATACTCTACATGAATCAAATGAGTTTCAGAAACATTCAATCTCCTATGCGATACGAGAAATTTCGAGAAGAAGTTATAAAGTCATTACTGAATACAAATTTGAAAAGCGATCATATTATTCTGATTTTACCACCCATCGATGGCAAGGTTGCGAAAAAGAGATGCCAGATTTGTCGCAAAGGTGGTCTAACGACATATTCAAAGTATTCTTGTAAAATGTGTCCGGGAATGCCGGGTTTATGCGAAACGCCCTGCTTTAAGATTTGGCATGATCAACTCAAGAAATCGACGACGGCAACCAAACTTCGTGGAGCAACCCAACTAACTTAAGTACATTATGAAAATTACGGATATCGATAGTTTAGTATAGAAAGACCTCATGTAATATTTTTGTTTCTTTACAGTGTAGTTAAAAGAAAAAACTTACAAAAAATCTAATTTTTAGCCATTTGAATGTTGCACTTTATTATACTAAAATTGAATGGGCTACAAAACTGCATAGTCAAAATATTTCTAAGAAATTTAATTAAAAAGCTCGAAATTTTTACGAAAGATTGTTGATTTTTTTTTAACATTGCCCAAAGTTTGAAACTGGGATTTACATGGTTTTTGTTAAAGAATGAACTACTTATAAAAAATTTCTAAACTAAATAAAAAGAAAAACTTGTCTATATTTGGTGCGCCTTTAATTTTTTCGACCACTGTATCTATACATACATACATATGTATGTGTTTTTATGTATA
Organism: Rhagoletis pomonella; assembly: GCF_013731165.1. Lineage (NCBI taxonomy): Eukaryota > Metazoa > Arthropoda > Insecta > Diptera > Tephritidae > Rhagoletis > Rhagoletis pomonella. The sequence continues at coordinate 37,918 of NW_023460080.1, forward strand.
AACCAAAATCAAGATGCAGTTGTATTAAACTACACATGCAATAGCAATTTAAGCGGCAAGATACAAATCCACACAAAACAGTCTACCATAACTTGCACTACTCTTCCATATTATCTCTTTCTGCCACATTTAATTTATACATATGTATATGCCAAAAGGAGGCAGTCAGAGGGGCACAACAGCCAACAAGTTTATTTAGGTACGGCAGTAAAACAGCAGCAGGTAGTCAAATGGCCTATCCATGAGAACTGTCGCGGGAAAGAGAAATTCTCAAGCGCACAGCCATTGTCCTTCTCAACGTAGAGAATAAAAGAGAAAAATGCAAAAGCCTTACCAAACGCAAATAATTTAAAACATACATCTATTTCGTTTCGCAATCTTTTAGTGTGGAAAACATAGCAAGCCGGGGTGATATTATTTGCGAGCTATATAACATTTTTATTCACACAAAAAAAAAAGTTGGTTAAGGCAAATAAAGAAAATACAAAATAATTTAAAAGTAATGATACGCACAAGAAAACGTCATGCCTCAGCAACAACGCAACAGCTAGAAGGCGCTGCAAACAAAAGCCGAACGACGCAACCGGCCGCTGCGCCATCGGTAGCGCCGTCTGTCTCTCAGTTATCGACAAATGAAAGGAACATGGCAACAGCGGAAGGCGAAGAGGAGGAGTGCATCATTGACGATATTAAACTCGATGTTTATAAAATACAACAACAGTGGTTGAGCTCAGCGGCAGAAATTGCGCCAACGCCGACTTCGGCGTCTACGTCGGCTACTGTAGCTAATGCCAAAAAAACCATGATTGCCCAGCGGCCGGCAGAGAATTCAGAAGGCGTATGTTTGTTGGGTATCGATAAACATGATGGTGGTGGGATATCCGCTTCGCTGCGAGACGACTGTAGTCAAAATATCGAAAAAATAAAGTCAAATAACGGTGATGGTGCACAATCGATGAGGTTAAAGTTGAAACCAGCGAGTGTGATAAACTCAGAATTCAATTTTGATGCCGACGAATTAGATATGCAGGAAACCGATTCGGATGAAGAAGGGTGCCCGGATGTTAATTTTGAGGAAGAATTTGAGTTAATAGAATGTAAGTAAAATATGATTGCAATTAATTGCCCATCTATGTATAATATGTAGTGTATGCATGCATAAGTATGTATGCCCTATAAACATTCGGACTCATTTTAGAGTCAGAAAAGTCTTAGAATTCTGAGTTCTAACCCTCATTATGAGCTCAAAAAAAAAAAGAGTCGGAAAAGAGCGTACCTCCCTTATACGATTTTTCCTCGGCACCCTGAATTACTTTGTTTGCTTCCCTAATTGTGATCGTGAAGTACCCCATTCCAACAAACACAATCTTAAATTCCATTTGACAGTTTTCGGTCTCTATGTTTTATTTTTTCTTCGCTATAAAATTTATAAACTGCCGTAATAAATTGGTGATGTACACATGTACGTATAAACTTTACTTTTAGTACTCAAATTACCACCAAATTCGGTAATTCGGTATCAAGATTTTGTTTGGCGAATTACGTAATTCGAGGGGTAATTGGAGTGCGAATTACGAATGAGAGCGAACTACGTGATTGGGGTGGCGTGCGAAAGCCGTATTTTAGAAGGGCACGCAGACCAATATTTATTTATTTTAGTCGAAGTTAGGAGTCATATTAGAGTCTGATATATAACGCTTTTCTAAGTGTTAAAATTAAATATTCTTTATAACTATGATTATTAATATAGAGTCCGAATTGAGTGAGCCCGGTTGACTTGCCTCAGAATCATATTTATAGCGAAAGAAAGCCTCATTTTAGACTTATAAATTGTGAGCACTCAGAAATTATTTAAAGGGTATGTGGTATTCTGGGTTTTGGTATAACATGGAACATCCAAAGGTTAATCAAGTCAATCCAAAAACTCAAAATTGGTAAATTTGCACATTCATGCTTCTGGCATAAGGGGCACCTATTTAATATTTCTAGATTTTGTCACCAGGTTTTGGGAAATCGAGATTGAAGTTTGGAACGCAAAGCGCGACGATAGATTTTCTCCAAAGGCTCTGGGAATGTTACTAGTTGACGAAATTCTTAATTATTTAATTTTTATTATTTATTGTTAATTACACTGGTTTACAGCAAATATGTTCTATGGATGCCACTATCCAATTTCTATGTAAATGTATACATTTGTCAACAATTGTAGAGCCACTGTGTATGACATGCGACAAAATTAGATACAAATTTCTACTAAATATCTAAACACCTTATGAACTCCCTAAATGTTTCATTCTGCTTCTAATAGAAACAAATAGCAAACAGATCTACCTACAGAAGAGAGATGCTGATAATCGCAGGGCAAATAAGTGAAGTTTTTAGTCGGTTTTATAGACTTGAGAAGGCAGTATGTTCTACCATTTTAAAGTTATGTTTCGTCATCCATAATCTCAAGGTAGGCAATAGAAAATTAAAATTACAAAATAAAAACGTATCAGGAACATTTTTTCCACCAATTTAAAAATATAGCTCCACCTTCTACTACCTTCTTCAGCAGATATTTTAATCAGATTTAAAAGTCATAATGCAAAAAATTTGTTTATTGTTTTGCACAATTTTATTCGACAGGCGAAGGAGACATGGATATGTACGCTCCAGATTGGTCAAACAATCTGGATGGCCAACGAAAGGTGTTTATAAACGAAAACTACAAAGGAATTCTCGAAGGCGCTCCAAAATCTAGCTTTTCAACGTACTATTTTTACAAATTGTTGGGTGGTGATGGATTTTTCAAAAGTTGGTCTAAATGTTGCAATAAACGTGCCACAGAAGCCTTTCATAGCACACCCCACTTCGAGGAGTTTACTTCAAAAGAAATGAGCATTTTCTACGGCATCTGCCTGCAAATGGGCTCATCACAGCTTACGACATTAGCGGAATATTGGGAATGTGAGGCACATCATGGTTTCGGGGGTTACTCTAGAAAATTGAGTTTGGACCGCTTTTTGCAAATATTAAAATTTTTAAGTTTCGAGAGTTTGCTGCCTGAAGAGAAGAGCACTAAAACGGATGATCAAAGTGAGGAAAAATTTGTTGATTTGAAGCCTCTTTTGAAATTCTTCAATGAACGCATGGAATCTGTGTACAACTGCGGCCGAAGAATAGTCTTGAATGAGCCAATTATGTATTGGAAAGGCAGGCTACATTGGGCGAATGATATGAGTCAGAAGTTTCGCAGCAATGCGGTTATGCTGCATCTCTTAACTGAACAATCCGGTTTAGTACTCAAAATATTGGTCGATTTAGAAAATCCACAAAGGAAAACGCACGCCCATAATTCAAAATCGTTTCTTGTTCAACGTCTGTCTATTGCGATGGAGCTGCTCAGCGAGAAATTACATAAAGGTAATAGTGAATTTTCTTGTTCTGTTTCATTTATGAATAAATCTCATTTAAACCCGCTTAGGACATACTGTTTTCGCTTCCAAATATTATGGCAGCTATGCACTTTGCCTGGAGCTGGGAAAGCTGGGTACCTATTCCTCGGGACTTTTGGAAATACAACGTTTCGGTAATAGCAAAGAATTGGCTCTGAAGAATCTGAAACAATATCAGTCTGAAATTAGATATGCGGACTTCATAATGATGGGAAAAAGCCGGCGGCAAGAAAAAAATATTTATTTTTATAGTTCAGACTGTCTTGTCACGAAATACATTCAAACGCGTCGAGGGCTGAAAATAGTCAAAGAGATCGACTGGCAGTTGAAAACAGCACCGGAAATACGCGCGTACTTGTTAGATTACCAGTTGGCTTTAGAACGTACTGAAATGAAGTGGGATAAACGGTTGATGATCTTTGTCATGCACCTGGTTTTATTCAATGCCTATCTCTTCTTCACTACGCACGCGCAAAGTGGCACTCGTTCGAGATCTTATCAAACGTTTCGACAAGAAATAATCACATCTTTATTGAATCCAAGATTTGATTTGGACAGCGCTGATGACAATGATCTCGAGCTGAGCATGTCAGAAAGTAAACTACGAAAAGGTTTCCCAGATAAGTCTCGTGCGCCACAATCCCTGAAGTTAACGGAGCACCTACCTATAGATGTACCTAATTTTAATGGACAGCGGGTCAGGAAGCGTTGTCGGATCTGCGACAAAGGCGGTCTTAAGACCTTTTCAAAGACTTGCTGTGGAAAATGCCCGGGGATGCCAGGACTCTGTGTAACACCGTGCTTTAAGATGTGGCATGGTCAGATGCAAAGCACAAGCGGCCAAAATTGAATGTAATGGAAGTAGTTATTGCTTAGTGGTAGAGTCCGAAAAATGATATGTTATAGCGTTTTCTTTTCTCGAAATATTTTTGCATTTATTCTGCCCTGCGCCGGGGCTGTAAAGTTTTCGTGTTCTTTTCTCTGAATCTTCACATGCATATTGGGTGCTCTTTCTGTTGCCATATAAGAAGGTGACATTTTTTTCGAGAAGAGAAAGCGTCATTAAAAATTGAGTATTCGGAACCTAATATTCTACTGTTTAAATAAATGTCCTTTGAACATATTGAAAGACAGCTTCACAAGCAAATTTTATACTTTAAATAGATAGATAATTAATAGAGGTATGCACTGCGACCAATAGGTCTATTGTGCCCTCAACCATTTACAGTACCTCATCTAATCCAGAGAGCCCACAAATTTGAGGAGATCCACAGGGATTAGCGATTGTATTGCTTCGTCACATGGCCAGTAATGGCCCAGGTACCTCTCCCGTCTTCTCGCGACCGCCTCGCATTCGCTAAGCAGGTGCACAGGAGTCTCCTCAGTCACGTCGCAGAAACGACATAGGTCGTTTGACCAGATCCCTAGCTTGTGTAGGTGGCTTTAAATAAAAAACTCGGTGTTTTTTCAAGTTGATCTACAATATATAAATTTTTATAAAGTAATAAACATTTTTTTATAACATAACAACATGGTGTCTTGTATTGTCTATGTAAAACGGTGTATCATCTTTGCCTCAAATATTTATTGGAATTTATACTCATGGGGTTCAAGCAGAAGTTGATATTCACATACATATGTACATTAAGATGCCTCAGGAAAAAAAATTGTTCCTTCGTCAAGCGAATCAAGAAATTTTTAATTTTTATG
>NW_023460081.1:0-14586 GCF_013731165.1 Rhagoletis pomonella
ACGCATAAACGTAGTAATAGTTACATGTAGGACTGAATCAAAAAAGTCACCAAGTTGAAAACTAAGGCGCATATTCATAGTCATATTTAGTACTCAACTAATACTATGTCTTCATTGTGAGATTTAATGAAGATTTAGCCCTCTGACGAGATTTGACGTTAAATCTTTTGAGATTTATCATATACATAACATTAATATACAGTTGAGGACATTGAAATCTAGCCTATCATAAAAACATGAATTTTCGTATTTTTAGGGATTTTTATATTTTTTTGTTAGTTTGGGAGGAAAATTAGTAATACATATTTACATAACTTTGGTTGTAATAAATTAAGAAAATATTATTTTAAAAACTAAATATTTAGAAGAAATGTTTTATAGTAATATCATGCAGAGTCTTCTCCGCTTTCTATAAGTCATTTACGCGCTGCGACAAAATATTTATAAATTTCGGTAATGGTTCTGCTTCGATAACATTGCACCGAACATCCTCTAGAACTCAGTTCGTATTCATGATATGCCAAAGGCCCACGATTGGATTTTCGGTTCCCTCCTATGAACAAGAGAGTTCTACAAAAATTTTTCTTTCCGCAAATGTTTTTTACCGTTTTGATAATTTTTCTTATATTCGGGAAAATGATTCGGAATATGGTACCATTCTTTACACTTTCCAAACTATATATTATACATACATATTTACCACGAATAAGAAGCCAATAATATTCAGAATTCATATAATGAAATTCGGCTTGGTACCTTCCTTTTATCTGTCTGTATATCAATGTCCGCAACTGTATTTGTAAAATCATACATAAGCAAACGTCAAATATTTAAAAATGTGAACGTCAAACATATCTCGTAATGGTAATGGAGACGGTTGTGATTTAGCAACTGGATTTATTAAATCTTAATGGATAAATCTCTCAATGGAGACATAGTATAAGTCGAAACTATTCTAAGTCACAACTAAACCCTACGGGACAACTGAGTGATCACTGATGAATCATCTGAGTATCAGCCTTGGAGTATTAACCCCTCAGATTATACATCAGGTTTCTACAGCGGTTTTGAAAAATCTAATGGATACTTTCCTGTAGGTATGATTTTGCCTCTCATTTTAACATGTGGGTTTTAGCCGTATTTGTAAATATTAGCAACATATGTTTGCACTACTCACTCGCCTTATTTAATCAACTCAGCTCGTATGGAAAGATTCCTCAGATCTTACCAATAAGAGCTGATGGACAATTTTGTCAGGTATTAACCATCATAACTGATACAATACTCACTAAGATCTGATGACTCAGTCTGATGTATAAATCAGTCAGATCTGATCAATCAAAGCTGATGTAAATAATAGTCACGTATGATTAATCAAATTGATGTATAAATCAATCAGCCCTGATTAATCATAACTGATGCAATAAGTAGTCAAGTCTGATTCATCAGATTGATGTATAAATCAATCAGATCAAAAAACTATTTTACATTTTTTTCATATTTCTGTGTATTTTCACATACAAAAATATTTAAATAACTTATAAATAACTACACACATGTGTAAAAGAACTTTATTTCGAAAGACAACGACAGTATGCTAATAGCCTTATTCATAAAAAATAAAATAGCTCCATGGTGTGTGTGTATTAGTTTCCGTCAGGTTTGTCTAGTAGGGAAGCTATTCATAGTCGCCTTATAGGGCATTCGCACGCGGCGATTTTACAGGCAACTTTTAGTTGAAAGCAAAAATCGCCTCGTCCGAACGGCCTTTCAACTAATCGCTTTCAACAAAGTTGGTCGCCAGCCAACTTTGAGCTCGTTCAACTTTTTTTCCTTGCAACCCTGTGTTTCTTTACATTCTGTATCAGTGTTGGGAAATGAAATCGTTCCTTCAGTACGAAATCTATACAAAAAATGTACTTTTCGGCTATAAATTGTATACACTTTTTAATTCGCTCATATATTTTCTTAGTACATTCCCTTCAAGACCAATGATTTTATGGTATTCATGAGAAAGTTTTATTGTTTATGTACATACGTTTACGTATTTTACACTTTTACAAATTGATTCCACGTGCACATGTACTGCATTTAACGCAAATATGTATGCACACATTTTCAGGTATACATCTTAACAAAAAGCATATTTAAGTTGATATTAATGGATAAAAGAGACATTTTCTTTGGATTCAGTACTAAAATTTGACATTTTTATAGCATTTCAAGTGCTTATCAAAACTTTACGACAAGATTTGACCATTTATCTTAATATTATTAAATTTTAATTATTTTTTGTAAAAATACGGTTTATATTTTAAGAAAAGCCGTACAAATCCAAGGTTCAAACTTTGTGCAACATTAAAAAAAAACCAACACACTTTCGTAAAAATTTCGAGCTTTTTAATTCGATTTCCTAGATTTATTTTGAGTGTGCGGTTTTTTAGCAATTAAATTTTAATATAAGTAAGTTTTTTAAGATTTCTTTGATGAAGGTGTTGCTAATTTTCTCCATATAAAAAAATCGTCGAACACACTTCGTATGGAAGAAAATGACTGACATCGTCGACAAAAAAAAATGCCAAGTTCAACGGTAAGTCCCAGCTACTTTAAACTTGCACTTTATTATACTAAAATTGAATGGGCTAAAAACTAAAGAATATTGATAAAGCTAAAAATTTTTACGAAAGTATGTTGGTTTTTGGATGTTTCGCATAGATTTAATCTTGGGTTTATACAGTTTTTCTTAAAGAATACATTATATTTTATAAACAGATAGTTAAAATTAAAGAATAATAAAATAAATAGTAAATCTTGTCAATATGTGAGTGCCGTAAAGGTATTATATTTAAGAAAATCTCTTCTTATAACTAACGAAGACTTTCTTTCTATATGAAGCTGACTTCGACATTTTGTTTTAATAAAACTTAGTATCGAAAAGTTTCTTTAAAAATTTGCCTAGACTGTATCATACTGGTTCGTTCAAGCCATTTTTCAAAACTTACAAAGGTAAATACGAACTGGCGAACAAAAGAGAATACAAAAAATTTCTTGCTGTGAATTTTCAGAGCTATATATTTTTAGTATTCATTAAAAATTGTATTAAAAAGTACTGCGTAGTAGGAAAGTATATTGTAAATGAAATTGTATCAAACAAATACAATTGTACCAAAAATGCCAACACTGTTGTGTATACATATTTTTTTTCTTTTTTACTTTTTTACTCTTATTTTATCTTTCAGCTTCGCTAAAAGCACTTATACCAACGCTTGGCTTACCAAATTTACGCCAATTGATAAAATTTGGCGATTTAAACTCATTTTAAATAATGTAAACAACAATTCGAGTTGAATCGAAAATCGCCTCGTCTGAATAGGGATTGCAACTTTTTCACTTTCAACTTCTCATTCAACTCCGCATTCAACTTTTGTTGCCTGAAAAATCGACCGTGCGAAAGGCCTATTAGTTTCGACTTTTCTGGCTAAGTACCAACTTAAAATTTAGTTTCGGCTGCAGCTGCAACTAAGTCGTAACTAGGAAGAAGTATTTTATCAAATTAAGGGAAAACAGACGAAATATGTAAAAAAAAATTAAGTTGGTAGAGGGTGATTTTGATAATATTGAATAAAAATATTAAAAAAATTTAAAAAGATTGATCCATTTTAATCGGTAGATGAAATTAAATGCGTATTACAATTCGAATAAAGCTACATCACAATTTTATAATTGGAATAATTTATATAAATTCCCAAATAATAAGTCAGTATCACGCTAATTCTAAAGTAAAGTAAAGTAAAGTAAAGTAAATTTGTGCATAACATTTAGATATCTACTATTTGTATGTTTCACAGCATGCTTTCGATAAACATCGACTTCACATCACTGCGGTTGTTCTGGCTATTTCACACAATTAACTAGAAAATGATACTTTATTCTTTTGCATAATCATGCAATGCATAAAAATTACATAAACGGATGATCAAACTTGACATTATTTAATAAAAATGTAATTTTTTCACAATATCGTAAAGAAAAATCGATACATTTTCACACTCGTTTTGCTATATCGTAAACTAAGTCGAAACTACTTAGTAGAAGTCTGAAATGCGACTATGAATAGAAGTAAATTTTAAGTTGGTACTTAAATTTAAGTAGCAACTTTGTTAGTTTCGACTTAGTTGCTGGACTATGAATACGCGCCTAAGTTACCAAATTACCAAATATGATAAATAAATAAAAAAAAATACCAATTTCGGATAAGCTACAGCGGCAACACTGCATGTGTTACATATGAACATACGTACATACGAGTACAAACAGTTGATTCCGTACGGAAGGTGCGACCATTATCGCTCTTTCCTCAAGCAAATGACGTTTGACGAAACTTCACGAAACTTGATGTTAAGTACATTATAGTTTTAGAATAGGATTTATGTATTCGCACGTTTGCATACGCTTGCTTATTCAAATTATATACTACGTTTATGCGTAGGCTTATTCACGAATTCATTTCCTGAATTTGGGTTAAAATTGGCTGCATAAACCCCATTCCATGAATTCAATTATACACGAAAGTTCACCATGAATTCGGCATCATTTCATGAAATCGTGAGGTGCAAGTCCAGCAACGCCACGTTCCACAAACAGCTGTTTACTATTGTTATGATGTTTTTAGGTTAAAAAGCATGAGCGGCATAAACAGGATTTACAACACTGGAAAAGTTACGTCGAATTGTTCAAATATAAAATAAATTAAAATTTAAATATATTAAAACCAATTTAAATATAATATGGTTCATTTCCTGGTACCAACAGGTTTTCCAAATCCAAAAGGAGGCCAAAAAAGCCACAACCCTACTGTTTAGTTTCTTGCTAGTCCGTTGCCACTTTTCCATAGCTCTTTATTTCATGAATACGCGAACTATGCATAAACGGGACCATTTTTGAATTCATGAGATGAAGAATTCATGAATTCTGTCGTATAAACGTAGTAATAGTCAGCCCTTTAGCTTATGTTGTTGTTGTTCAAGCAACATCACAATAAAATTATAGAAAAAAGGGTTTTTCTTAACTGCGGTCGCCCCTCGGCAGGCAATGGCAAACCTCCGAGTGTATTTCTGCCATCAAAAACAGCTTCCCATAAGAATACTATCGCCGTTCGGAGTCGGCGTAAAACTGTAGGCTCCCCTTTGTGTGACAACATCAGGGCGCACACCTCAAATCGGAGGAGAAGCTCGGCCAAACACTAACTATGTGTAAGCGCCAATCTATTACACAGGGCAAATGACTACAAGTGACCATCAAGTCAAGGTGCACGAATGGTATTTCGAGGGATAGTTGTCGAGAGTTATAGCTTTAATTTAAGCCCAAGAGGAAGGTTCTATCGCCGTTTGTTTTTTTGCTGGAGCTTCTCAAATATTGGAAAAATGCGATTTTTTGATAATTTGACCACGTTTTCCTCAAAATCTAAAGCTGATGGAAACTTTATACTTACAGATTCGCAATTAGCACAAAAAAGTCTATCAAAAACAGTTTTAACATTTTAGGAAACACATTTTTTTCCATTGTTGTTGGCCTGTGTTATTATTGTTATTATTATAAGCTTACTAGCAGACCCGGTGATCTTCGCCCCGCCCAAAATTAATTTTTTGTATTGAAACATTTTGGTCCAACATTTTCACCAACAGTTCACGTTGATGATTTTCAGTGATGCATATTTCCATAGCCGTTTTAAATAACCTAGCAAAATTTTATATGCGTACGAAGATACGTAAGAGTTTCAGTGAGTTTGAAAGGCGCTACGCCCCCTTTTCAAAAAGCCCCAATTTTCTCTAAGAGTATGGGATTGATTTCATATATCTCCATACCATGTTCGAGTACTGTTCCATGAACACTTCCAGAGATATGCAGTATGAAATATTCAATTTGTAAGGGAGATGCCCCGCGCTTTTTTAATAGCCCCAATTTTTCTTCATGACATGTGATTGATTTCATATATCTCCCATACCATGTTCGAGTACTCTACCATGAACACTTTCAGATATATGCAGTATGAAAAATTCGATTTGTATGGGAGATGCCACGCCCCTTCTCCCATAACCACAATTTTTCTCCATGAGTATGCGATAGTTTTCGTATATCTCCATACCATATTCGAGTACTCTACCAACAAACTTCCAAAGATATACAGTATGAAAAATTCGGTTTGTTTGGGAGGTGCCATGCCCCCTTTTCCAATAACCACAATTTTGTCTCCATGAGTATGCGATTGTTTTCGTATATCTCCATACCATATTCGAGTACTCTACCACGAACACTTCCAGAGATATGCAGTATGAAAAATTCGGTTTGTATGGGAGGTGCCACGCCCCCTGCACCTAGCGGTTTGCAAATATACTTTACATCCGATTCTCATACCTACCACATATACACAAAAAATTGCATAAAGATCGGACGAGCCGTTTGGGAGGAATTCGACCACAAACACAGACTGGAGACTAGTCCTCGCCAGTTACTCAAAGAAAGTATTCGGTAGTTTTAGAAATATTGCAACATTTAAATAAATATGTATGTATACTTCGTAATGTGATATCAATATGCATGAATTCTAAAAACTAAAAAATAAATAAGATAATTTAGTGTATAATTGAAATTTAGTTGATAATTAAAATTGTGATAGACTACTGGCTGTTAATTTTGAAATTTTATTTGTATATAAGAATAATTTTATTAGCCGTAGGCTATTTGTTAATAAATAAATAAATTTATTCAATCAAACTTGTGAGACCCAAATTCAATTTCCAAGTGTTTGCATTTAAGTGTCAACAACAAAAACCACGTGAATAAGCTGTTTCCCAAATTCTGGGCACGAAATGAGGTTTTTGCGTTCCCGTACTTCTAAACATTGAAAGGAAATCATAATGATTATTAATTAAAGCATTTTTTTTTGGTAAGCGTTTAGTAATTAAATACCATTATTTATACCTTTTTAATGATTAATAATTAATTGCTTTTAAAAAAGAAGATTAATTAATTACTTAATTTTAATTACATGATTATTTTATTATTTTCGATTATTTTCATTTATTTTTGAATTTTTTAATTACATGATTAATATAATTAACTAATTATTTATTTGTTTTGGATTTATTGTAATTGCACGATAAATATTATTATTTGATTATTTTCAATTATTTTCAACTTTTGAATAATACATTACAACGCATTAATATACATATGATGAGAATCAATACAGTAACATAAGATAAATGCACAAGGAGAATAACAAAAACGTGGCCAATATGCATACCTACGTGTATATGTAAGATCTGGTCCAATGTGTCCTCTACAAAATTCTTTCTGAAAGTATTAATGAATAGCAAAGACAGTTGACAATGTCTCTAAGAAATTATTCTTTACTTGTAGATTACAGTACAAGTATTTACTCGTACAGTTAATTTGGTTTCAGTTATTTAATACTAACTTATAAAAAATTTGCCTGCCAAACAGAGCTTTGTCTATTTGGAAAAATAATTAAAAATAATCATATAATTAGAAATAATCAAATAATTAGAAAGAACCATGTAATTAAAAATAATCAAACAACTAAAAAGATTATTTGATTAAAATTTATTCTCTGATTATTTTTGATTATTTTTTTAATGGCAATTAATCAGGATTATTTTTGATTATTTTTAACTATACGGCCCTGTTCTGCAATCGGATTAGAATCGGAATCAGATTTGTCTCCGATTGTCGGTGTTCTGCATTCCGACAAACGGATATTATTTCCGATTTCGCCTTGTTCTGCATTTCGATCCACTTCGAATCGGAATTCTATCGGAAGTTTTATGTTCTGCATTCCGAGTATCGGAAATATTTTATCGGAAATATTCTGATCAAGTAAAAGCCAGTGGAACAGAAAAAGAACAAAACAAAAATGCAAATGTAAATAATCAAAGGCACATTTTTAACTTTAGCGAACAATGAAAAATGTAAGTAAACGAATTAAAATTGGTAATAGTTACATATAATGAAAAAAAACATATGTGTGCTGTGCACACCCGGCAGAAGCGAAACCTTCATAAAGTCATCGGAATTTTATTGTATTGAATTAATTCAATAATTTTATTTACTGGTTAATTAGGAGAAATATAAATTGCCACAAATATACTGTTCTCTCATGATCCAAACTGCTTTCACAAGCAATTTAGAAAATACATTGATTCTCGGGACGTTTATTTCAAGGCGAATATTATTTACGTCTTTTCATAATAATTATGCGAGACTTTTGTTTTTTTTTCATCTCGCGGGACGTTTATTTCAAGACGGAAAGGATTTACGTCTTGCCATAATAATTATGTGGGGCTTTTACTTTTTTCGTCTCGTGGGACGTTTATTTTAATACGGAAATGATTTACGTCTTTTCATAATAATTATATGCGACTTTTATTTTTCTCGTCTATCGTGGCGTTTATTTCAAGAGGACAATATTACGTCCTACGTTTTCCCTTAATAGAATCGGTACATGTACTGCCGATTTCACGAAACTAAAAGCAAATATCTCCGAGCTCGATTATTGGAATTTGATTTGCTAACATCTGGCAGCCCTTTCCAATAAACTTAAACCACGTAAAAGCAAAGCCCTATAATTTGACACAACATTTTTGAAAATCGAACGAACGATACAGATTCGATGACATGAACAATCGTGGCGTTAAATATTTAACGCGTGAAATCTCCGAACTCAATTAAGAAGTTTCATTCTTTTATTTATAATTATTAGGAGAAGACATAAATCCTTTTCGTCTTGAACTAAAAAATCCCATATAATTATTATGAGAAGACGTAAATCATATTCGTATTGAAATATACGTCCCGAGAGAAGAAAAAAAAATTAATAATCCCCTATAATTATTATAAAAAGACATAAATCATTTTCGTCTTGAAATAAACGTCCCGCGCGACGAAAAAAAATAAAAGTCGCATATAATTATTATGAGATGACGAAAATAATTCAAATTTTAAACTAATCGTCCCGGGAGACGGAAACAACTTTTCCATTGTTCAGTAATAATTATAGAGCAATATTTCATTTTATCCTTACTAATATTATAAATCCGGAAGTGAGTTTGTTTGTTTGCTACGCTACATTTAATCTCGATTAAACAAGGGGGCGTGGCACCTCCCATACAAACGGAATTTTTCATACTGCATTTCTCAGGAAATATTTTTGGTAGATTACTGGAACTTGGTATGGAGATATATAAAATCATTCTCTACTCATGGATAAGGGCTGCCACCTTTTAAAAAAATCTAATTCAACTTCAATTGAACTCCCTTCAAAGAACTCCCTTCTTCATTTGAAAATTATATTAAAAAAAAATAATGTCATGAGGCTTTAAAAAGCTATAGTTTAATACATTTTGAAAAGGGTTGCCACCTGTTTGAAAAGTTAATTTTAAGCTAATTATACGCAAGCCGTCTGAAGAATTAAAATATGGTTATCAAACAAAATATTGTTAAGAAACCTTTAGTTTTAAAGTTTTGAATAATATTGAAATCTTTCACAAGGATTGCCACCTTTTTAAAAATTCAACTTAATTAGTTTAAATGAAATGTTGTAATACTAGCAGACCCGGCGAACTTCGTACCGCACAAAATAATTTTTTTTATTGAAACTTTTTGGTCCAACATTTTCACCAAAAATTCACGTTTACGATTTCCATTGGCACGCTCATCGGCTAAGATTATGGTTTGGTGGTCGTTTTCCGCCTTAAATAACCTAACGAAAGCGTTTGTCTTGTTCTTGAAATTCTCTAACTGTGTAACATTTCATAGAACGGTTAATCTCACAACGAAATAAATTTGAAGAACATTTCCTCTTCACTCCCTGGCGGCAACAAGGATCCGGTGCTATAGTAAATCTGTCCAAGAAACTTTATAGTATAGTTGGTGGCATATTCAAGATGGATGCGTATAATTATTCTACAGAAATCCAATATACATAGACTTATTTCAAATGAAATACCTTGAAAGTAAGTTACGCGAAAGCAATTTAAGTGAAAATAAATTTGTTTTAATTTATTACAGTAAAAGGCGCGCGATGGTTTTGGCGGTTGATTTATCGGTGATGATTTGAGATTTACCCCTGCACAACTAAACCCTGGTGGCTCCGAATGAAGCTTTAAGGCATATCAATACTGGCAAAAGTCACACGCACCTTTTCTAACAAGGCCCCCTCTATATATCGAACATTTTTTAGCCTATAATAATCCTTGGGACGTCTGAATCAGGTGTCGGAAATTTCAAAAAAATCGGCTCATCCGTTCTCGAGCTTTGCGAACACAAAAAAACGGCTTTCAAAATATATATTGGTATAGATTGGTATGAATCGAAATGGTTTTGAATATGTATCACAAAATGAGTGTTAGACGAAAGAGGTTTAAAAAGGTTGCCAACTGTTTAAAAGGTTAAATTCAAACTATTCAATAATTTAAATTAATTATTACAATATGCGAATCATTCAAAATTATTTTAAAAGGGGCTTAATTTCAAAACAACATTTAAGGGGTTTCCATCTGTTTAAAATCTCAATTGAGTTGAAAAACTATGAAAAGTGAGAAGTTTAAGAAAGTTTTAGTTTGAAAATATTTTGAAGATGCATAAACAAATTTTAAACCTCCTGTTTTTGGATTGAGTTTTCTTGAAATAAATTTTACTCAATGTAGCACGCAAAAATTTCATACAGTCAGCGAAGCGGGTGAGGGCGATCTAGTTTCTCATAATCGTTATGGTCTCTGTTTATTACAGCTCCGCCTGCTCTCGTCCTTAGGCTTTTAAATTGAATTACTATATTAATATTAGGAATGTCTAAAGCTTTCTCATTATCCACCCACGCCTCTAAAAGATTTAGAAAATTCGACGATGCCGCCTAAGTGGGCAAAAATAGAAAAAAAAAACGTTGTCTGCAATGTGAACGTGTTTGGTATTTTTGGAAAGGTAATTTATCCACTAAAATAATTGAACCCAAATTTCCCTATAAAATGAATTATATGCCGCCAGGAAGCCACTAAAGCCGACAAATTTTATACTAAAAATATTAATTAGAGCATAGCCATGTAGAAGCTCTTCACGGAAACAAATGTCAAAAATACATTCTTTGAAATAAAATGTTGGTTTGACGTTTCTTGTTTCCATATAGATAGTAGAGAATTACAGGAATTAAAATTATGGAATAAAATTAAACACAGGGTGTCCCTGCGGTATTCCAGAAAAACTATTTTTTAAACACAAATTTCAAAAAATTCTAAATTTTAATGGAATGAATAAAAAATATATGTAAAAATAGGTTATTTTTTATTATTCTGTTAAATAGTACGGGCTTTTAGCTTTCAATAGAAGAAATAAAAACCAGCTCATTTTTTGCACTTTCTGAAGTAATGCGTTTTTCGCTAATGCATAAAATTATTTTTTCATTTTTTGTCAGTGCCTTGAGATCTGCACGATTCGTTCCATTTTCAAAAATGAAGTGTCAGATTAAAAAGCTTGACCTGTGGACAATAGAAGGTTTATTTTTTTAAGAGTTGCCACCTGTTAAAAAATTAGATTGTTAAAAAATTAGATTCAAATTTTTTATAAGTTAAATGAATTATCAAGAGATGGGTATCAATCTAATTGTGTATTAACTACATGCAGCGAGTTGCCACCTGTTTAAAAAATCAAATTCCACTTGAATTAAAGGAATTAGGTAATTGAAATAAATAGGTATCACCATAAGGGAGTCAGCCGAAAGAGTTTTAACAAGGTTTTAGCTCTAGTAAAGTCCAATTTAGTTAAACTAAAATAATAATTACGTCGAACCATAGGATTGCGCCATCGTATTTGTTATTTTATTACAAATACATACATTGTACTCTTAAATTAACCCAGGAATTTTTTTGCTCTTCACTTATTTCTTTCTAACTATGTCAAATTTTTTCATTTTTCTGATACTCATATTAATATACATATTTCAGTTACCTCATTCCCTTAATTAAAGTGAATTTGATTTTTTGAAACATGTGGCAACCCTTCTACATGTCGTTTAGAAGTAAAGTATTTTCAAAACTAGTTCAATTGATACCCATATTGTAATATCTAACTCATTTGACTTATTAAATAATGTTAATAAAATTTGTAACAGGTGGCAGCCCTTTTCAAAAATAAAAACTTTATTGCACCTCTAGAGGCCAAGACCTGTCATTTGACACCTCACTTTTGAAAATAGAACGAACTATATATACGTATGTATGTATGTATGTATGTAAAAGCCACAAGAACTCAAATTTCCAACTTCAAACTGCATTTACAATGAAAGTATGAAAGTTATGCAAAAACAAATTGCATTTTTGAATTTAGCGTCCACAATTTTACTAAGAAGCCTATTTTAATTTAAATCCGTCCATGATCCGATTTTTGCCCACATTTTATATGGAAGGGAAGCACTGTGCGATGATGCTATCCTGTCTAATTGAAGATAAATAGTGTCACTCCTTTGCTTGCATTATAAAATCATATAATAATTTTTCAATTGTTTCAAGTCGATTCAGATGCAACCTCTGAAATTCAGCTTACAACTCAGTCGTGGATACTGTTGCTCTCCGACCATGATACAAATTTCTATACTTTTATTTATTTATTTATTTTTTCGAAACGAGATGTAGCTCTTGAATCGATGGTACTCATGATAATGCGACGTACAGGAGCTGTTGAGCGTATACGATCTCACCAAATGACCTCGTTATCGCACACGCAGAGACCAGAGGAAAAATAAACCTTGAACCTTAGGGATACTCTTTACATGAGTGCATGGAGTACCTAGTCGCGTTTTTGCATTGTAGCTTAAAAGCATAAACAGACGGCAGCTTTGATCCGGATCAACTCGGGAATTAACTGCAGTTGATACGGATTAAGTCCGAGTTAATCCGGATCAACGCTGCCGTCTGTTTAAGCTTTAAGACACGTACAAACATACATAATTGTTCCGAAACTAGCAAGTCAACATTCTTATTAAGTCTCATAAAAATATTCTTTGCCGTTTAAAGGATAAAGGGAATGTCGCATTATACTAAAGCCAGCTTCTCGACAAAAGCTACTATTCCATACGAACACAGATATGTATGTACATACATACGTATGGCTGCATTGTGGCGCCGCCGGCAAAGCGACAATAAAAGCGAAGAAAACAAAAACAAAATCACTTCAATTTGACTTCGAGACTTCGCTGGAATTCTATGAGCATACATACATACATAACTACACACTTAAAGGCAAATAACGTACAAATGCCTATTGTTTTTGCTGTTGTTGTAAGGTTTTTCATTTCATGGAGTTTCAAATAACTCCCGCCGCTAAAGTTGTTGTCACTTCAAAAAAACAAATTAAACTGCGACAGCTTGAGTTGGAGCTAGAGCGTTTCGAATTTGCAAATAGTAAAAAGTCTTAAAATGCCATTTTTTTGCGTAAATTGTTTATTGTTTAATTACAAAACTCGTTTAATTAAATAGGGGTCATTTTATTCGCAATTTCGTATCCAATTGTTTGTGCTTCACTTTTCAAATAAATTTCTGTTGGCGCAAATCTACCTACTTCACTGTCTACATACTTCGCTATTGTTTTCTTCAACTTCTTCATATACTACGTTTATGCGACAGAATTCATGAATTCTTCATTTCAAGAGCTTTGAAAAAGTGGCAACGCACTAGCGAGAAAATAAACAGTAAGGTTGTGACGTTTTTGGCCTCCTTTTGAAGTTGAAAAACCTGTTGGTACCAGTAAATGAACCATATTATATTTAAAGTGGTTTTAATATGTTTTCATTTTAATCTATTTGAATTTATTTCATACTAGCAAATGCCTGGCTTGCTTCACTACGCCTGATAAGAACTTTTGCGTTGACCAGTACAAAAATAGGTTTGAATTGCAAAAAGGGTTTGTAATGTAAACACTATTCGCTTCGGTTTAATGGTTAAATCCTGCTGTTCCACAGGAAGAAAGAGTGTTCTCGCTCAAACGGGGTCATTTATGTTCCTATCGTGTTCTTTTCAATTCGACCCACTTCTTCTTGATATACCCATGGCCCGTTGGTGTGTCTAGGACCTGGCGCCTTAAACATTTTTCGCTTCTTTGTATTCATACTTAAAGGATGGGGCTTTATTAAGTCATCTCAAAAGTACATTTGTAGAGCGGTATCTAAATATCTTGATTCCAGCGCCATCTACTTTTTGGGTACGTTTTATGCTGAAGCACTTATCAAAAAATACCCGTTAACCCAGGTAGTACGATAAAGACAAATTCTTTAATATCTCGACTCCAGCGCTATCTTTTGGCAGAATTTTTTGCAAAAGTATATTTTATGATGCAGAGTATCTGGCGTCAGTCGGGGTAAACAAATAAAAATATAAAACAGTTAGAAAGATTTTCAGTTTGCCATAAATTAAGGGAGATATAAACTATTCTATGTATGTGAACACACCAAATTTCAAAGTCATGTGACTTACGGTTTCGAAGTTATAGCTGATTAAAACTGTCACGTCAATGGGAGGTGCC
>NW_023460081.1:24586-43017 GCF_013731165.1 Rhagoletis pomonella
TTTTTTTTGAATAAGGCCATTAGATTTTATTTCTGTGCCCATTTCGTTATAGCTCGTTGTTTTTTAAGCGAGTTAAGGTATTTAGGCCGTTTAAAACTATGAAATTATAAAATCTCGTCTGCTAGGCATACGAAAGATATCAATCCCTCTAAGTTTACCTTAAAATGGTTCCAGGTATACGACGCGTAAACATGTAACCTTCTTGGAAGTGTCACGGCGGGTTCTAATATTTCCAACTCAAATTTAGTAACCTGGCCTTGATAAAATACCACTTCTCATTACTGTAGCAAATGCCTCAAGAGAGCTTTAGATTATAAGGCCGAACCCGGCTCTCCCTTTTCCATTAAATGAAATTTTTTCTATCAGTACGGCACTTATAAAATAAATCTCCATAACAAATTTAAAATACTTCCAAAGATTTTCTATCCTTCCAGAGATATGTATTAAGAAATGTTTAGTATGTATGGGAGGAGACATGCCTCCTTTTTAAATAACTCACATTTTTTTCATGAGCAATTGAAACATTTTGTATACACAACTCCATATTAAGTTCCAGTATTCTTCCACAAACACTTCCAGGGATATGTGGCAAGAAAAAGTCAATTTGCACAGAAAGTGCCACGCCCCTTTTTCTTATAACCCTAATCTTCTTTCATGAATTTAGAATTGATTTTACATACCCCAGTACCAAGTGCAGTACTCTACCATGAACACCTCTAGGGATATGCAGTATAAAAGTAAATTTGTACGGGAGGTACCATGCCCCCTTTTCGAATAACGCAAATTTTTCTCCATGAGTATGGAATTATTTTTGTATACACATCTCGGTGCCAAGCTCCCGTCCTCTGCAACAAACACCTCCAGAGATATGCGGCATAGAAAAATCAATATGCATGGGAGTTGCCACATCACCTTTTCCAATAACTCTCATTTTTCTCCATGAGTATGGTATTAGTTTCACATACATACATACATATGTATTTCCGTACCAACCTTGAGTACTTTACCCCAAACATTTGAAGGGATATGCATTATGAAGCTTTCAGTCAGTATGGGAGGTGCTACGCCTCATTTCCAAAAACCTCGATTTTTCTCCGTGAATATGAACATGATTTCACACAGTGTTGGAAAACTGTTAATCTGATTAACGATTAAAATGTTAATCGCGTTTGCCGATTAAAATTAATTAGTCGTTATCAACTGTACGATTAATGATAACATTTTTTGAATCGTTAATCGCTGGCTGCGATTACGTTTAATTAATTTAAAACATTAATCGTTAATCCAATTAAAAATAAAATCTGATTAATTTGTCTAGTTTGTCCGAGTTTGAAACCAAACACCAGTTATAATAATTATTTTGTATTTTACGATTATAAAAACAACATAATATAAAAAAATTATAATTATTGTTATTAGAAATACATAAACTGGGAACTTTTCCAAACCTAGTTTTTAAAACGTTTGTTGGTATATATCTTAATGAAAATGCACACCAAATTGCTTAGATGGATAAGGAAACCCGACTTAGCCATACCGGATTAACTTGGTTTGTGTGCACAGGGAAATTCCAGCATAACTTAATTAATCACCAAACCTACTTGATCGAATTAAGAGTTAATGATTAAAAATAAATTTTTTAATCGCGGTTACGATTAACTGTTTAGTCAGATTAAAATTAATCATGATTAACTCTAATCAGATTGAATTTAATCGAATTAACTAACTGATTAAAACATCAGTCGAATAATGCCAACTTTGATTTCACATAGATATCACTATACCAAGTGAACTATCCCACAAATACTTCCAGAGATATGTATGTAATATGAAAATTCCAATTTGTATGGGAGGGGCCTTGAGTTATCGGACTTGCTTTCAGTCTAAGACCATCCTTCCGAAATCCGTAGTAAGTGTACTAAATTTCGTTCTGATCGGAAAACCGGTTAAGGAAGTAGCCTGTTTTTCAATCTAGGTCATAAACCATCTTTGAGCCAAATTTTATTTTCAAACAGGTGGCAATTCTTAAAAAAGTAGTCTATTTTCCAGTCTAGGTCATAAGCTATCTGTGTGGAAACTTTCATGCAAATCAGTTCAGTCATTTACGCGTATTATCTTAATTATACTTTCCTAATACGTGATAACTCTTAAAATAGTAGCCTATTTTCCAACATAGGTCATAAGCTATCTCCGTGCGAAATGTGATGCAAATCTGTTCGGTCGTTTCCGCGTATTAATTTAATTAAAACTTTTTTAACAGGTGACAACTCTTCCAAAAAATTAGCCTATTTTCCACTGTAGGTCATAAGCTATCTGCCTGCAAAATTTCATGCAAATCCGTTCAGACTTTTCCACGTATTAATTTAATTAAACTTTTTTAGCAGGTGGTAACTCTTAAAAAAAGTAGCCTATTTTTCAACGTAGCTCATAAGCTATCTGTGTGAAAACTTCCATGCAAATCAGTTGACTCGTTTATGCGTATTAATTAAATTAAACATTTCTAACAGGTGGCAACTCTTAAAAAAAGTAGCCTACTTTCTAACCTAGGTCATAATATATCTGTGTGCAAAATTTCATGCAAATCCGTTTAGTCGTGTCCGCGTATTAATTTATTTAAGCTTTTTTAACAGGTGGCAACTCTTCCAAAAAATTACCCTATTTTTTACTGTAAGTCATAAGCTATCTGCCTTCAAAATTTCATGCAAATCCATTCAGTCGCTTCCGCGTATTGATATAATGAAACTTTTTTAACAGGTGGCAACTCTTAAGAAAAGTTGCCTATTTTCCACTGTAGATCATAAGCTATCTGTGTGCAAATTTTCATGCAAATCCATTCAGTCGTTCCCGCATATTAAATAAATTAAACTTTTTTAACAGGTGGCAACTCTTAAAAAATTGCCTATTAACCAATCTGGCCCATAAGCTATCTGCGTACAAAATTTCATGCAAATCCGTTCAGTCGTTTCCGCGTGATGATTTCCCAAACATCCAAACATACAAACTTTCACATTTATAATATTAGTAAGATAAGATAAGATTTTCACAACCCCTCTCATAGTTTGTACTGAAAGGTTACTAATAAACACTGAAACCGACTTTTGAGAACTCCAATATTACGTGCCAAAGAATGTGTTTAATTAAATGCGCGTTGTATAGAACGTGGCTATGGAGCATACCCGGCATTGCCCAATAACCCAGAATGGCGATTACTATCTCGATAATGAATCCCAAGTTAATCATCGTTACCTACATCACTGACTCCATGCACTCAACATTAGTTGCGTTCCAGCAGCAGTACGAATAGCAGGTTTTGCAGGATTGACAGGAACAGCTGTTTTCGTCCTTAATAAACCTTATGTAAGGTGTCGTGCGGGAACAGCTTCCTGTAAAATCCTGCAATTCGTTCTGCTGCTGGAACACAACTATTGTGTCGATAACAATGGTAACAATAACGGCAATGGTAAGGTCCTCCTTCCCAAAGCGATGTTGGTCCATTCGCTTCGCTCCCACGAATGGAACTTTTTGCGTAAATAAGGTTGCACAACCAAAATCTTGAGGAGTGCAAGATAGCTGTAAAATATAAAATTATACTATCATATACTACTTACGCAGAGTCTGGTAATTATATGGGATTGCTGCGATCGCGGAAAATTATTTGCCTCACTTTATCATTTGTTTGCTTTCCTAATATAAAACAAGTCACTTTTCTTGCGTTTTGTAATCCCTTACGGTTTTCTTTAAAGGATATCCAGGCTGTTGCAGTGGCGATCAAAAAGAACAATTAAAATGTAAACAAAGAACAGCGGTTTCACTACAGAGAAACTTTCGCCCCGCGATTGGCAAATAGAACGTTACTTTCGCTTGTCATTATTAAAAACGCTCGTACAAGATTTGTATTTGTATATGCAAATGCTACCTTTCTGATGCGTTCTAATATATGGTACATACGAGTAGATAAAAAAGTAGCCTTTACATATGCAATTACATATCGTATAAGAGCGCTGTAAATGTGCATACCTATGACTATAGTTGATGACACGATAATGACAATTGACGACTGTGAAAACATGCGAATAGGGCTGTTAAACTAGTATGTTACGGCCGGTCCACATAGAACTTTGGTGTTGGCTTTGGCGTTGGTTTGACAGAACGCACGTTAGAAGTATGCTTGCTACAATAAACGCTTGGCAGCGAATGCTTTGGAGACAAAATTAACAAACTAACGACACATAAATTAATACTTTATATAAATAATTGCATGAGAAACGATATTTTTTGCCCGAATTTTATTAAAAACGAAAAATATTTCACATAATTTTATTTATCTGGAACAGCTGACAAGCGACCCACGCGAAAATTTGAGAGTTGCTGGAGTATAGGTTGATCGTAACAGCAAGCATGCTGATGACGACCAGAGGCACAAGTCGGGATGAAGAAGGGCATTCAGACGAGCAGGATGCTGCAAATCGAACCGTAATGGAGGGTAATTCGGCTCACATGTCACAGGAGCAAATGAATACCCTACTTTCAGCATTAACCGGCATCAAGAAGACGGTAGAAGAGTTGCGAGAGG
Source organism: Rhagoletis pomonella (assembly GCF_013731165.1). Lineage (NCBI taxonomy): Eukaryota > Metazoa > Arthropoda > Insecta > Diptera > Tephritidae > Rhagoletis > Rhagoletis pomonella. Next base: position 29,160 of record NW_023460081.1, read on the forward strand.
CTACGTGAAAAAAGTCAAAAGGACATAGTAGAGCTTCGCACACGCATATCAGCAGACGCAGCAGAAACACTTGCCTGCCAGACAGCATTACCGCTAGCCGAGGTGCGACAGTTACCCGCTTCGAATCAACCACTGTTACTCAGTGGGGATAAAACACCGCCTATAACATCAATATACCGCGCATTATCTTCCGGGCAAATGCCGCCGTTATCGAATCAACAACTGCAGGGTCAGTCGCTGCAGACGCCGTCAACCAACATGTCGCTACGTCAGTCGATAGCGCAGCCGTCAACTTATACACTGCAGGGTCAGTCTCTGCAGACGCCATCAACCAACATGCCGCTACGTCAGTCGATAGCGCAGCCGTCAAATTATACACGGCAGGGTCAGTCGCTGCAGGCGTCGTCAACTAACATACCGCCACGCCAGTCGATAGCGCAGCCGCCAACTTATACGTCGCAGGGTCAGTCGCTGCAGACGTCAACAACTAACATGCCGCTGCGTCAGTCGATAGCGCAGCCGCCGCCAACGGATACGCTGCAGGGTCAGTCACTGCCGCCTTCAGTCAGAATTTTGTCGACGTCATTAAATGCTCTGCCGTCAGAAGCCAACGCCTGCACCGAATGCACAACAACACCTGCCGTCGCAAGCTATGCCAACGGAGCCATCAGAGAATCAGTCGCCTGCCTTAACACCTTACTACTCTGAAATATCAAATTACATCCGTTGCCAGTTTTTTATGGCGACCCAGAAGATTGGCCGCTATTTCGGGCGAGTTATATTGATAGCACAATTGAGTTCAGGTACAATAACAGACAGAACCTTATGAGGTTACATACAGCCCTGCAAGGCAACGCGAGGCGTGTTGTGTCATCGCTGCTAATTTTTCCCGAGAATGTTCCGCAGGTTATGGAGGAGCTCCAGTTCAACTTCGGTAGACCTGAACTACTCATAAATGTGCAGATGCAAAAAGTAAAAGAATTTCCTATAATATATGAAGGCCGGCTGGAACAAGTGCTAGAGCTAACTAACAGGGTTCGCAACATTGTCGCATTTTTTCAAGCAGCAAGCTGCGGGCATCATCTATTGAACCCAATGCTCCTAGAGCTACTTGTACTGAAGCTACCTGGCTCGAAGCCGATTGCGTGGAGCCGATACGCTGCCAATATCAATACCATTTCCTACTGTCCAGACATTCGCCGAATGGCTAAGCGAATTAGCAAGAGTAGTCAGTGTCATGCCGTCAACGTTGTCTCGCATGCGTAACAGTCAAGCACCGTCAAATACACGTCCAATAAGTCAACCGCCATGTTGTCCGTCAAATACCTCACGTCGTGTGCTGGTTATTAGTAACCAACAGCAAAGAAAGGAGCAACTTTCCTGCTTGAAATGTAATTAAGGTCACAATTTAGAGGCATGTCGGCAATTTAAAGCATTTAGCGTACGCCAGAGATGGGAGTTGGTGAAGGCTAAGGGTCTATGTTTCTATTGTTTGCAACGCGGTCATAGCCTGACCAGATGTCAACGCAAACAAGAGTGTGCGATTGACGGGTGCAGTCGTATGCACAACCCGCTCTTACGTCAGCACAGCCCGATAACGCCAGCTCAGCCTATCGCCGAGTTGCAGAGTAGAAATGAACATTTTCTGAGCTGCACCGATAGTAAACACGGTACTTGCCGTTTAAAAAAGTTTACCAGTTATTTTGATGGGGCCCGGAGCCAGCACGAAAGTGTATGCACTGCTAGACGAAGGGTCATCGGTAACGCTGTTGGAGGAAGCTATCGCCAACGAGATCGGAGTCAAGGGTCGGGCAGAGCCGCTAACATTACATTCAATCTGGACGTCCGCGAAGCCCAGTCGAAAACATGGTACAGCTGAAGAATACATGCACCGTCAAGGAGTTGGATTTACCAGTGCAGACATTTCATCGCCACCAATATAGTGATTTTGAAGGCGTGAAAATATCAAGTTATGTCGCCGTAAAACCGTCGCTACTCATCGGTTTAGCCAACAGTCATGTAAGTATGGCCGAAAAGACAATACATGCTGGTCCTCATGAGCCAACAGCAGCCGCTACCAAGTTAGGAGTGCAGTCCAATGTCTTCACGTTCGAAGGTCGCCTACAACGAAGCAGCTTCATCAACTGGTCGATGAATATTTCAGTATAGAAAGTTTAGGCGTGAAGGTATCAGATAGACCGTTGGAATCCGATGATGACACCAGAGCTAGGACTATCCTCGAAACTACGACGCGAAATATTGGCCAGCGTTACGAACTGGGCCTATTGTGGCGCGCGGATGACGTCGCCTTACCTCACAGCTACGAGATGGCTAAACGAAGATTGCTTAACGTAGAGAGCAAAAGGGTAAAGGACAGCCTATATGCTGAGATGTACAAATCAGCTATTGGAAAATACATCGCCAAAGAGTATGCCCAGTTACTATCAGAAGCCGAAGCAATGCAAGACAGCCCTGCCACTTGGTACTTGCCGCACTTTGGAGTGGTTAACTCTCACAAGCAAAATAAGCTCCGCGTAGTTTTCGACGCAGCAGCCACAGTTTCCAACGTTTCACTAAACACATTCCTACTGAAAGGTCCCGAATGTGCACAACCGCTTATGAATATAATGCATAAGTTTCGCCAACGCCAAACTGCTGTGGCCGGAGACATTGAAGAAATGTTTTGTAAATAAAGATTCGACAGGGTGACAGGAATTCCCAAAGATTTTCATGGAGGGATGGAAATCAAAATGAGCCCATTCAAGTTTACATGATGACGTCAATGATTTTCGGTGCAGCTTGTTCGCCATGCTGCGCAGAACACGGAAAGAACATCAACACCGCCAATTTTCGGGAAACAATGCCCAGGGGTGTAGTAGTCGTCACAGAAAACACATATGTTGACGATCTTGTTGCTAGCTTCGATAGCCCAACCGAAGCCAAGGAGGTGGTTGACGAGGCAGTAGCAATAAACGCAGCCGCCGGGTTAAATCTACGGAACTTCATTTCCAACTGCAAGGAACTGCAACAACGACTCATCAACAATAACGCAGTGCAGTCCGATATCATCAGCATGGAACATCAGCCAAAAACAGACAAAATCTTGGGTATGTATTGGAATTCCACCAATGGCACGCTGGAGTTTCATTTCAGGTTCCAGAAGATACCGATAGAAGTCACAGATGGCAAGAGGTCACCTACAAAAAGTGAGCTACTAGGCTTGGCCATGGTCATCTATGACCCGTTTGGCCTGTTAGCCAACGTCACAATTCCTATAAAGCTGCTACTACAAGAGACCTGGAGACAAGGCATCGACTGGGATGACTATTTACCGGAACCGCTCGCGTCAGTTCGCAAGTTTTCCATACCTCGCTGCTACTCACCGTTATATTCCACCGCCGACGGTCTTCAGCTTCATGTCTTTGTCGACGCAAGCGAAACCACCTATGCCGCTGCAGTATATCTCCGGACGTTGACCACCACCGTGCAAGTTGCCTTTGTAGCAGCTAAAGCGAGATGCGCTCCCAAAAAAGCAACAACAGTTCCGTGTTTGGAACTGCAAGCCGCGATATTTGGTAGCCGTCTTCGACTGTCAGTCGAAAGGTGCCTTGACCGGGACATATATGTGGTGCTTTCAGCATCACAACACGCGACATACATATGCACAGAAGTATGCAATTTGCATTTAATATTATTTTAACAATATGGCCACACTTAGCATTAATTTGTAGTATTAATAATTTTCTGTTATCCCGTTGACTGGAAATAAATGACGATGAACAACTGTTGTTATTGCACTGTCCCGCAATCACATCTTTTCGTTTTCATGGGAAACCGAAAGGTGTAGGCGCACACAGGCATAGCAGTATAGTCCAGTTCTCATACGAATATAGAGAAGGTGACACGTCATTTTAATAAGCAGCTTCAGCGATTTCCCAAATATATAGCTTTACATTTTGGAGCGATTCGGGAACCGTTTTGTCATGGATCCGGTCAACTACACGAGACTTTAAGCAGTTTGTCTCAACCCGAATATCGGAAATACTATCCACATCCAGTCCGAGTCAATGGCGATGGGTGCCCTCAGCGCTCAACGTGGCGGATGAAGACACCAAGGTCAAGCCGTCGCCAATGTGTCGCACAGATTCTCTCTGGACGACAGGTTCCACATTTTTTGTAATTTGTAATTTTGTAATTTATTTATTGCAGTCATATGAAACAGAAGTTCCTTACAGACTAGAGATAAAAGTTAGGTACTTTAGACGATACGTGTAAATCATAAATCACTCTACAGTTTCGAGATCAAAGATAAGATAAATAAACTTTTTGGAAGAGAGAAATCCAGATCGATAGAATTCGAGATCGTGTTGAATTCGTTTAAAGCTCTTGAGATAGGAGCATTTCTGGCATACCCCGTTTCACAATTTCCTCCATAAAACGGCAGAGGATTGCCAAGATTCCTTAGAGGAACATTGAAGTTGACCTGCTCTAGGAGCGTAGGGCAATCGATCACACCATTTAATAAGCTAAACGTAAAAGTTAGAGATAGCAAAGATCTTCTGGCTTCCAGAGATTTAAGGTCTATTAATATCAAACGAGACTTATACGATGGAATAGGCAGTAGTGGAAAGTTAAGATTTCTGAGGGCAAATTTAAGAAAAACCTTTTGAACCCTTTCAATCCTATTAATTAGGTTTGAGTGGTATGACCTCCAGATAAAAGAAGCATATTCTAACTTAGAACGAACAAAAGATGTGTATAACAATCTAAGTGTATAGGGGTCAGAGAACATTGAACTCTGACGCCTGAGAAAACCAAGTTCAGCGTAAGATTTAGAAATTATGTGACTGATATGGCTGTTAAAAGACCAATTAGAGCTGAAAATTACACCAAGGTGTTTGATTTCTTGAACTTTTTATAGTTAAGTTTGAGAGATTGCATAAGACGTCGAAAGAATACTGTGACTTTTGGAAAAAGTAACTTGAAAACATTTTTTAATATTCAGAGAAAGGCGAGAGCTGAGACACCAACTGTGTCTAAGCGCATCATACGAATTTTCAATCACAGCAAACATTTTCAAATCGTCAGCATACAGCAAAAATTTAGTAAATGAAAAACCAGAACTCACATCATTTATAAATAATACAAAGAGTAAGGGACCTAAAATACTACCTTGAGGAAACCCCGATGAGGCAGTGAAAGATTCGGAAGAACAACTCTGTTAATACAGAGACCACACAGCGCCTATCCGACAAATAAGATTTGAGCCATTGCAAAAATACTGAGTGGAAACCCAATGAGGCTAGCTTACTGACCAACAAACTATTCGAAACTCTATCAAATGCTTTAGCAAGATCAGTGTAAATGCAGTCGACTTGGAAACCGTTCGAGATAGCTGCAATACAATACTCACTAAAGACGCCTAGATTAGTAACCGTAGATCGGTTGGGGACGAAACCATGTTGATTGGGTGAGACTACACTTTTTGTCGCGAAATACATTTTCTCCTTGACGATAACTTCAAAAAGTTTGGAAATTGTTGAAAGTTTCGAAATGGGTCTGTAATTACAGACATCACTTTTGTTGCCACTTTTAAGAATAGGGGTAATTGAAGTCAATTTCAGTTCATCATAAAAAATACCGGAGGCAAAGACCTATTGAAAATAATTTTTAAAGGAGAGATCAAAGCAGGGCACTTCTTTATAATGATTGAAGAGAGCCCATCAATATCTTGTTTTGCAGAAGCTGTTAGATTTAAAATGCCATTAGCAATATAGTCAGACGAAAATCTAAGGGAGCCAAAATTAGTAGAACTCACACTAGCAGAGAAACTAGAATCCACAGTAGGGTTATCATCTACAAAATTAGAACTAAAAAATGCAGCAAATAGATTTGCAACTTCAGCTGGAGTGGAGGTACATTTATCTTCAAAAAATACAGCTGAGGGAATACTAGAGTTGTTCTTCTTAGACTTAATAAAATGCCAGAACGATTTCGGATCTTCTTTGATATGGGATTCAATGCCTAAGATATAATTTCTGTAGAGGAATTTATTCAAGCAGTTAAACTTTTTAAGATGGACCTGATATTTTATTTATAACATTTGTTTCTAAGATTCTTCAGTTTTTTCAAGTCACGATTATACCACGGTAATTTATAAGGTCTTTTTCTAATCATTGGAATGAATTTAAAACAAAAATCAGAAATTACAGATTTGAAAGTAGCGAAGCATTTAGCTACATCGGGGCAAGAGAGTAAGCTTTCCCAATTTAATTCACCCAGTAATCTATCTAACTTGGGATAATCGTAGGCTGCATAATTAAACTTAGGTTTGTCACCAGCATTGAAAGACGGGAATACATAAAATTCAGATTTTAGTAGCAGAGGAACATGATGCATATTAGATGGAGTGATCGGATTGTGGCAAACTTCAATGTTACATTAAGGGCCGATGCACCTTGGGGAACGATTGTCTTCTCCATCCAAGATCTGGAACACGGCACCCTCCAATGTGCTTAATTTCTTGAACAGCCTAAGGTTGGAGTGACTACAATCAGGGTTTAGCACAATAGATCTTTTAGGTCGCAGCGCGAGTATACCCGACGTACTAATAATAATAATAATAATAAGTGCCGGTTACTCAAAGTCTGGTTAACACTAATCTGCGGTTAAACATCGTTATCGACGTTACCGACTCCCTGTTATATGCATGGAGTCGAAGACGTCGGTAACGATGTTTAACCGCAGATTAGTGTTAACCAGACATTGAGTAACCGGCCCTTAATGTTATCGCTAATAAATATGAGGTCAAGAATTCTATCCAACTTGTTAACAAAATTATTGATTTGTAATAAATTAAGGCTTAAGAGGCTGTCTATAAAGTACACTTCATGGGACGCATTGACATTAATTGGCGAGAGACCAGCATTGGAAAAAGATGTGGACCAAGATACATTAAAAAGATTAAAATCGCCTAACACACATAGGTGGTCATCTCCTAGCTTATTTAATACTAAAGACATTATGTTGTCAGAATGCGCTTTATAAAGATTATAATATAAATATAACAGAGAGTCATGACTAGATGAGGCACTGATGCGAACACAAAGCTGATCCAAAAGAGAATCATCATTTTCAAGCGAGACAGAGATCGAATGAAATTTAAGCTGAATTGCAATAAGAACTCCGCCGCCTCTCAGACAACCAGTCTTAGTTGCATCTCTGTCCTTCCTAAAGACATTATAAATGTTTGAATCAAAAAATTTCTCATCAAAGAAATCCGCATTTAGCCATGACTCAACAATAACAAAAACATCGAAATCCCTTTGCGAGCTAATAGAGCGTACCGCTGCTGATTTTGTTCGAAGGCCAGAAATATTCTGGAAATAAACCTTCAAAGAGCTATAATTATATATCTGCCTATTAACATTTAAATATGCATTACAACTAAACTTATTAATATCCAATACTACGGGATCAGGCGCATCCGAGGACAAATGAACTAATTCGGATGAGTTTGTTTTGTCCCTCTGTGAAAAAAACGGAACGGCCGAACAGAAACATTAGCTGGCCACAACTCTGGTCTCATTAGATTTTCGCAATCGAACTCGCTGACGCCAAGCTTAAAATTGACATAGGATAAGGCATCCAGTCTCGACTCTTTTTTGACTAACTTGTAGCAGGTTAAGTGCCGCTTATCAATGCCAGCGTGTCTCACCACATAATCAACAATACTGTCACAGGAGACGGTTGGCACGAAAGACGAAAGGTGCAACCACTTAAAGCGGGCAGCCACTCCAAGATCACTACAATCATTTGATCCCACCACGCGAGTTCGCTTTTGGATGTGCTGTTTCCTTTTACTCTCAGCAGTAAGCCAAACAGGGCTGCGGGAAGGAGAAGGAGGATTAGGCACTTCCGCGCCCGTAGCGTTAACAGCATCAGATTTAGCACTAACACCATCAGTCGGTATATGTTGTGAAACAGGTGGCAAACCAGCAGAAGAAATGTTTTTCACAATTACAGGTGCGAGTAAAGATGAATTAGCAGCAAAAGAAGCATTAGCAGTGCACGGTGTTGATGGCTAGTACCAGCAAGTAAATTGGCAGTACAACCAGCGACAGTATTTGTGTTCATGAGGCCGTCAACATGACGTACAGTTTTAGAGCCACTAGAACTAGCAATCCTGCCAGAATCAACTTTGCGAGCGGGAGAGATGACGCTAACACTCTGAGCCGATGTGCGCTCAGACAAGACGCTTTCAGAGCCAAACGAATGAGGGGAAGCGGGAGCCACAACAGCACCAGGCGATGAACAGTAATTATTGTTGTTGTACGAAGCACTAGCACCAAACTCAGCTGCCAGCAAACCCACATTAAGAGCATTTAAATTGCGTGCATTCGAATTGTTGGTGAAATGCAAAGATAAAATAAGTTTTTTTTAATGCATCAAGTTGGACAGAAAGATCTTTGAATTTGGCATCAAAAGCGTCTGATATTAACTCAATACTACGCTTTTGGGTCACCATAATCTCGTCGAGAACTTTACAAAGTTTCTCCGGCATAACAACACAGTCTTCACAGAGGTAAATTAAATGCCGGTTAGTTTTAACCAAGTTCATATCGTATTCAGATATGCCCTTACAACACGCATGATGGAATGTTTTCCTGCAAAAACCATTACACGGCACCAAATTCGCGTCAGATCTCGAAAACGCTTTACTACATTTGCCACAGCAGTTGGCCATTACGAAAGAATAAATAAAATATCGGAGCAAAACGAAAACACGTCTGCACACAACGAGAGCTGAACAGATTACGATCCAAAGAAGAGAACTCGCCTGAAGAACAAGAGCAACTGCACTCAAACAACGTTTAAGAAGAATGTATAAAGAGGACATTAGTCGCACATAATCGTCAAAATGCCATCGATATCAACAAGTTTTCATCTTATACACGGCTACTACGAGTGGTTGCATGGATCTTACGTTTTATACGCAAACTAAAGACTGAATCACGCCAAGGAGGTGAGTTAGTGCCGAGTGAGATGGTAGCCGCGGAAAATTAGACATGTCGTCAAGCACAATTCGACGTCTATGGCAATGAGATCAACACACTACGTGCAAACAAGTGTCTTTCGAGGTCGAGCCCACTGTTTCAACTGACACCAAAACTAGATCCGGATGGGATCTTGCGCATAAATGGCAGAATCGATGGCGCATACTGTCTGCCGGAGTCTACACACCGTCCAATTATGATACCACAGAGACATCGCCTCGCGTCTCTCGTCTTGGATCACTTTCATCGGAAGAATCATCACCAAAACAACAGATTAACGATCAATGAAATGCGTCAGCGCTTTTGGGTGCCACATGCACACGCCATACTGAAAGCTGTAAGAAAAGGATGTCCAGTGTGTGTACGTCAGTCTACCAAGCAGATCACGTCTTTGATGGGTCAGTTACCATCCGATCGTCTAACGCCATACGTCCGCCCATTTTCCTATACCGGAATTGATTATTGCGGCCCGTTCTTCGTCAGCATTGGTCGAAGACGTGAGAAGCGTTGTGCCTAACCACAAGAGCGATTCATCTCGAAGTGTCAGTCGATCTTTCAACCGACGCCTTCTTGCCAGTTCGCATAAGAAGCGACAACGGGACCAATTTTGTTGGAGCACAACATAACTTGGCAAAAGACGAGAGAACTTTCGATTTTGAAGCTATTCAACGTGAGACGTCAAGGGACCAGATCGAATGGAAATTCAGTTGTCCAGCCAATCCAGCCGAAGGTGGGTGCTGGGAACGCCTGATTCAGTGTGTCAAGCGAATCCTTCATCGTGTATTAAAGGAAGAGGCCCCTCGACTAGACACCTTTTGTATCGTGATTATTGAAGCCGAAAACATTGTCAACAGTCGCCCGTTGACAGACATACCGTTGTCGGCACAGAGCCCGGAACCATTGACTCTAAACCACTTTCTTCTGGGAGGCCTCAATTCTACGCAGACTCCTGGCGATGCCGACGAGAAGGTGTGCCTCCAAAAGCTGTGGAGGATCGCGCAAAACTTAAAAGATCGCTTATGGAAGCGATGGATCAACGAGTGCCTACCACAACTTCTGACGCGTTCAAAATGGTATAAAGAAGGTACTCATCTTCAACCAGGACAGCTATTATTGGTTTGCGAACCGCACTTGCCAAGAGACCAGTGGCAGACCGGCCGCATCACCGAAGTCATTAAAGCGAAAGACGGTCAAGTGAGAAGCGCCGCGGTACAGGCCAGTAGTGGAACTATTCGCCTCGAAGCTAGCCGCTTTGGAGTTTGCGAATCCCCACTAGGATTCGCCGGGGGGGGTGGGTTGTTAACGCCACCTACATGGCAACACAACATCCATCCGGCAGCACCAGATAATTTTATGTTACCGCTATGTAATTTTCGATCATTTATGTTTTTACTTATATACTTATATTTTACTTGTCTTTTATTTGTTCAAAGTCATTCGCAGCGCAAAAGCCGACGAGAACATACCCCACAAAACCCGCGCCCAACGCGGTTTTCTGTAATTCGCGCCAAACGCGGTTGATGTAATAGTTTGTAGACCAAAACCAAAGTTTTACTTAAATAAAACAACATCTTAATTGCGAATCTGGTTTAGTCTATTTTTCAATGACAACAAGTTTTAAAGCTTTTTAATGAATCGTTTTAGCCAAACTGAGTGTTTAAAATTGCTGATAATAATTTTGGTATTCGTTGTTTTCTTTGATTTGTTTACTTTTCATTCGTTTTCCAGCGAAACAAGATGGCGTAGAACCCGCTCAAAAAATAATTTTTTTTTCACTCTTGTCCTGCGTGGCACACTCCAACAGTGGTGCCAGGTCTTCTGCATGGGAAAACGTCCCTCTTGGTCTGAAAAAACGTCATTTCCTACCCAAAAACGTCTTTTTCAAATGAATGTACAATAAATTGTTCGTATTTAAATTTTTATTGTATACAAAGGTACATATCGAGCCCTAACCGCCAAAATAACGAAAGCGACATTTTTTTCAAAATCATCTTTTTGATGCAGAAATATTCCTAGAGCATCTAGAGGCGTTCTGCATCAAAAAGAAAATTTTGAAAAAATGCCGCTTACGTTATTTTGGTGGTTAGGGCCCGATATGTACGTAAGGTATATTAAAATATTATTTCGACAGAGCACATTTAAAATTCATTGTAAACTGGTCTGAGATCGTTAATATAAATATCATTTTATACATACAATTGTGATCAACTGATTAAGTCATCAACATTTTGATCGATTTTGGCTGTTTCTCTTTCGTTTATTTAATGTTTATTATTTTTCCATAAAAGCCAATCTCATTAGCAAACAAAATATAAATCCACAAAAATTGTGCAAAAATTATAAACAATCTGCAAATTTTCAGCTAGATTTTCAACTTTCTATGCAGATTTTTTAGCCCATTAAATTTCAGGGCAATAATGTGCAAGCTTTAAGGGGCTAAATAATCGCGTTGGTTTTAATAATTTTTTTTCTTGTAGAAATTTGGTTAGGGGCTCGGTTGTCGAAAATGCTAAATTACGTTCTGCTAAAAAGAACATAGCAATAGGCCCATTCAATATCAAAAAAATTGTTCCGAATTGTTACTAGTACTTGCAAGTTTTTACTGGAAATGCATTCAATAACCCAAATATTTCCAAGAGGGAGCGAATTCGAGAGCGTAACAGCCCGAGAGAGCTGCAAATTCTTGCAAGTAAAAAGTTTACTTGCGGGAGTTTGCAGGAGTCCAAAAGTAAGGTTATGTTTCAAATTCAGATGTAAACAAACTGTTTAAGAGGATGATTTGATGAAACATAATTAGTGAAATGAAAATATGGATAAAAAATTCAAATATATTGTATACTTTTTACTTTTATGATGATCAGAACTATTCCCAATTAAAAAGAAAATTGCGCGCCAAAACTTAAAAGTCAAAAAGTGTCAAAATGGCTTAAGTTGCAAGTTTTTACTAGTTCTGCGTTTAATAACTTCTTCAGAAAATTTTTTCTTGCTCTCAATTTTACTCTCTATGTTTCTTTCACGCTCTCGCTGCAAGTACTTACTGGAAAAGTTATTGAATGGACCTAATATTTCAGTCTTTTTTGCGTTCAGTACATTTTCAATGAGGTCTTAAAAAAATCGCCTACTTTTTTCCGACGTTTTATGCTGCACAGCTTTTTTGGTGCTTTTGCGAGCAATAGATCAGCTTTACCTGATTTGGCTTTTGATGTGCAATTGCATCATTACAGCAAACCTCGTAACCTCAAGTGCTTACACAACCAGCCTTTGAACAAGGGATCCTTAGTCCTAGAAACCCAAAAAAAAACCTTTGGAGGAAGCAGCTGCAGCAAAACACAAAGATTGTAAAGATTTATTAAGAGAATAATTCAAAATCAGTTCTACTTATAAGATTTATTAACAAAGAAAAACTACAGGGAAGTTAAAAAACGTCATTTTTTACACAAAAAACGTCCAAACGTCAACAGGGTACAAAAAACGTCCAAATGACGTTAAAAACGGCAACCTGGCAACGCTGCACTCCAACGCAACGCAAATGTTCTATGTGGAAGGGCCCCTTACCATGATGGTCTATTCCCATGTGTAAACGCAATGTTAAGCTATAATCGATTAATTTGACAAATAAATAGTCATTTTTCATAATTTTACTCGTACTAGTGCGGGCTTGATAATTCATTCTATTTACTTTATTATTCCAATGTTCGAGTACTACTATTATTTAGTTTAAAGGCGAATTATTATAAAGTTATTGATTTGAAAGTGAAGTACAACTAGAAAAATGCGTGTGGTAAAATAAAGAGACATATATAGATAATTGAGGTGATAACTTTTTTCGCACGGTAGAATAAACTTGCTACAGATCAACTGAAACTTCAGAATTAGTTATATTCACATTTTCCCTAATATCAGTTCAAATCTGTTCTGCCATTTTATGATATAGAAAAAACAGCTAATGCGGTAAATGCAAATTAGATATCAAATAGTCTGTTCCAGTTCTCCAGCACATAGTCAGAAATAGTGGCAAACCGCTGCTTTGGTTTTGCCGATTTTGACCATGTGTCGGCTTTCCAATAAGAGCGTTGGATTAAGGAACGGTGGGCGAAGGGAAAGTAGCCGTGGCACACAGAAAGAAGAATTCTACTTAGTAAGGGTTATAATCCCTAAGCGCGGCCAAAGGCCGCCTAAGCAAAAAGTAGTTATGTGCAAAAATACCATGGATGGCTTAAGGGGTTTCGGCCTCCTTTATTTACGTCCGTAAACCTAGCTGACCCAAGTCGCCAAAAATCAAAACAAATTAGCTAGGAATTAGTTGTCTTTTAGGTGTTAATTAGGGCCTCCAAAATTAACTTAGGTGTTCCATTGGTTTCCGAGAGATTCGCAAAGACGTGTGGGTCAGCTAGGTTTACGTAAACACACCTAATTCTTGCATATGTTTTTCGAAAATTTAAAACAAAAATTTAAAGATTGTTCAGCTAGGTTAACAGCGCAAAGCTAGCTGAAAACACACATTTTTCGGAATTTCTTGGAAACCAATGGAGCTAATAAATTAGTTTTGGTGGCGTTGAATAACACCTAAAATACACCTAATTCCAGCATATATATGGCAAATTTAGAAGCTAAATTTAAAAATGGGTCAGCTATGTTTACGTAAACCTAGCTGACCCACACATTTTTGCGAATTTCTCGGAAACCAATGGAGCTACTAAATTAGTTTTAGTGGCGTTGAAGAACACCGAAAAGACACCTAATTCCTGCATATATGTGTTTCGAAAATTTAAAGATTGTTCAGCTAGGTTAACATCGCTAAG
>NW_023460082.1:0-7825 GCF_013731165.1 Rhagoletis pomonella
TTTTGCAAATAACTCCATCGTTCCTATTCCTCTGCAAGAATATACATATGTACATACATTCAAACACACCAAATACTTTAGGGTGGTAGCGTGCTCCCGAGAAAAAAAAAAAAAAAAAAAAAAAAAATATTACCAATTCAGTTTCAAATAAACAATAATCAGAAAAACAACACAACTAAAAGATATTTCATATATATATATTGAATTAAGATTTTAAATTTGCTTCTTCGGCATCATTTCTTATACCACAAATAATACAGTGCGCTTCGAAACAAATCGTTCGCATTACAACACATGTGCATGTGTATAAGCACCTAAACATGGCAACTTATCCATGAGTATATATGTATACATATATGGGCATATGTCATATACACATACGTAAATGCATACATACATTTGTTTTTCGTGTCGAATTATTAGCTCTGCAGGCATATGCACACAACTTAATTAGACACATTTTGAAAAAAAAAAAAATAAATAAATAATAATTTTGATAAAAGTCCAACAATAAAACTAAATTAAGAAAAGAGCCGTGCAAACGTATTACATACCGAAGTTTTTGCCTTCCATATACAGAGATAGGCACTCCATGTAAATTCCCGCTATTATATACATATATATGTACATACATATATTCACCCTTGCTACATTAGGGTACCCACCAACCCTTGAAAAAAAAAAATAAAAAACTAATAATAATAACTTTTACTGATATACATGCGTACTTTTAAGCACATCCCGCACTCCCATAAGTACATATATACATATATTTAAAATACTCACTGTTTTCTACATACATATATCAATTAGCCCTATTAAAAATCCAAATTCTCATCCCTCTTCACTTAATACCCCTTTTTAAAATGGAAGGAAACAAAGATCTTCTCGAAGCAGACCCAAAGCAGGTTTCTGAATCAAAGAAGCGAGAAAGCTCGAGATCCAGAGGAGATAAAGAATTTAAAAAATTTATTTTTGAAACCAACAGATTGGAGGTATTTTGTGCTAAATGGTCAACTTCTATACTTGCCGACCAAACTGAGTCCCTCATTAAAGTAAAACTGTCTCAGCTCGACCAAAATTGGGAAATGGTATACGAAACATACCAATCTGTGAGCATCTCTGACTCCTACTCAAATGTAAGCGAAGCGGTAGAGCAGAAATATGATAAATGTTTGCAAAGCTTTCAACATTGCAAAGCGGAGATGAACGACGCATTAGAAATATTAAAACCCCAAATTCCTAGCTCAAAACCAAATAACCCAACCACCTCAGAAAATAAAGCAGAGTCGTCTGGCGTTTATCTTCAAGTACCGCCTTGTGACACCCAAGATTTCTTTGGTGGATACGAAGAATGGCCAGGATTTAGAGATATGTTCACAGCTGTGTACATAAAACACCCCAAACTCACCCCAGCGCAAAAGTTATACCATTTAAGGCACAAAACAAAGGGTCAAGCGGGAACAATAGTGAAGCAATACCCACTCTGCGATGAAAGCTTTGATATCGCTTGGGAAGCCTTAAAGGCGCGATATGAGAATCGCCGAATTCTGGTTGATAACCAACTCAAAGCATTATTTACTCTTCAGCCGGTTAATAGTGAAAATAGTGCTTCCCTACAAAAACTGCAAAATACAATAAATAACTGTCTCTCCATCTTAAGGGCTCAAAGCGTTTCCGTATCGAACTGGGACCCATTCTTAGTGCATATATGCACCTCAAAACTCCCGGAAGAAACCCTTGCTCTTTGGGAACAATCTCTCTCATCGAGAAAAGATCTTCCACTCTGGTCCGAAATGAACTCATTCCTAACCACTCGATACGAAGTATTGGAGAGATTAAACACTCACAGACCTACCAAACCGAAACCAAATCATTATTTAACCCAAAAACCAAATTTTCAAAGTTTTCAACCCAATTTCAACTCAACTAAGTCTCAAACTCTTAACTCGAACCCAAACTCTACAAAAACGCGTGCTTATCATAATGAGCAAAGATTTGTCAGCTCATGCAAATTATGCAAAGCGGTCCCCGCACACCCACTTAAGTCTTGTTCTAAATTCAGAACACTATCAGTTCAAGAGCGATTGAACTTTATCAAAGAGAGCAATTACTGCAAAAATTGTCTGGCATTTTCCCACACCTCAAGGGAATGTGGAAGTAGCTTTACTTGTGTTTACTGCCAAAGACCACATCATTCAATGCTGCACATAAATAACAACCAAACTCAAAACTCCAATTCAAATTTAAGCGCCAACTCTAATTTGACCTCCAATTCAAACTCCAAACCCAAAAAATCGGCAGTTCACACAACAACGGCTAGACCTTCTAATCATTCCCCGAATCTTCAACAACTACCAGCACAAAATACTCTGAATACTGAAGAAGGACAAGAATTCGTTCAAGCTCATCACTCAAGCAGTAGGGAAAAAACTCTACTTCCAACCGCTATTGTACCAATTTTACACTTGGGAGACGTTTATAAATTACGAGCTTTAATTGACCCCGGCTCAGAAAAAACATTCATTTCGTCCAGAGTGAAAAATTTACTAAAACTGCCTACGAAAAGAGCCCACTATGAGATATCGGGCATGGGAGGTAAAATCGTGCAAAACTCGAATCAAATTTGTTTGATAACAATATGCTCAACGGACAATCGAATAAGAATTGAAACTAATGCCATAGTTCTGCCCCAACTTACTCAATTTCTTCCGGCCTTTAGGTGGAGTAACATCAATCTTGCCCAATTCTCTTCCTTAGATCTTGCCGATCCCACCTGTTTTACTAAAGGCAAAATAGATCTGGTGATAGGCAGTGACCTTAGCCCGAAAATATTTGTACCAGGCTTACAAAATGTGAGTGGTGGATTGTTAGCACAAAATACAATTTTTGGATGGATTTTGAGCGGCCCAGTCCAATCCCAAGTCACATCATTTTCGACACGAGTCGAAGAAACCACAGGAGACTGCCTAAGCGATCTCCTAAAGAAGTTCTGGGAACAAGAAAACCTCTCGGACCCGCCTCAACTCTCGGAAGAAGATGAAATCTGTGAGCAGTTATACAGGACCACTACAATCAGACGAGCAGATGGCCGATACGAAGTTCGGCTACCATTTAAAAAGCAATTCCCGGAATCCGTTGCTTTAGGACACTCTCGGTACTCCAGCATGTGCCAGTTTCTCAGTATGGAGCGAAATCTGGCAAAAAAGGAGGACATTAGGGCCACATATTCTGAAGTTCTCGAATAATATAGAACACTCAACCACATGGAGCCCACAACCTCTCATGAAGTAGTTAAAAGTGGAAAGTACTACTCATTTTACCTTCCCCATCACGCGGTTTTACGACCCGAAAGCAAAACCACTAAAGTGCGAGTAGTTTTCAATGCCTCCAAAGCTACCAGCTCCGGAAACTCGCTCAATGACGTTCTTTACACCGGTCCCACTCTCCAAACTGATCTCACAATGTTGATAATCAACTGGAGATTATACAAGTATGTATTTAACGGCGATATTGAAAAAATGTATCGCCAGATATGGGTTAACGAAAAAGACCAAAACTTTCAGCGAATCGTATTCCGAAAGTATCCTGGAAACCCAATGAGCGATTATAAGCTGAAAACAGTTACCTTTGGGGTGAACTGTGCCCCATTTTTAGCCATCAGAACACTCCACCAGCTAGCTGACGACTCTACATACGATTTCCCACTCTGTGCGAAAATCCTTAAAGAAGAAACATAGGTTGACGATGTTTTTTCTGGAGGACATGACCTGGAAACGGCCCAAAACTCACTCACCCAACTCACTCAAGTGTTAGGTTCAGCTGGCTTCCCTCTCAAAAAAATCACGGCAAACAACTCTAAAACCATAGAAAATATACCCCCAAGTAATCTTTTAGATTCAAATTTTCTAAAACTCGAAGACTCTAGCACAACAAAGACCCTGGGCATACGGTGGAACGCAGTATCGGACTCATTTTCATACACATTTAACCCTCTCGCAACCCCATACCCAGCAACAAAACGACAGATCCTTTCTGCGGTGGCTAAACTGTTTGACCCGGCAGGATGGCTATCGCCTATAATGGTTAAAGCTAAGATTCTTCTGCAAGACCTTTGGAAAGAAGGTACCGATTGGGACGAGTGCGCAAAACCCACCTCACTTCATGCTTGGAGGACGTTCGTCGAAAATCTACAATCCGTAGGGAAAATCGAAATACCACGATGGACAGGATATTCACCCAAATTCAATGTAGAACTCCATGGATTTTGTGATGCATCTCAAGAAGCATATTGTGCCTGTTTATATCTGCGCTGCCAAGATGGTATTCACCCAGCCACTTCTCAACTTCTCGTGGCAAAGAGCAAAGTAGCCCCCGTTCAAACGGTCAGCTTACCACGTTTGGAACTCTGCGGAGCTGTCCTGGTCAGCAAACTTGCTCACCAAGTTCGGGAAAAACTCCACTTAAAAGAAGTTCAACTGTTTCTGTGGTGTGACTCATCTATTGTTCTCGCATGGTTAGAAAAACCTCCCTATGTGTGGAAAACCTACGTCGCCAATCGAACAACCCAAATCACAAAAAACGTAGGAAATGCTATGTGGCGACACGTAAGCAGTGCTGATAACCCTGCAGATCTAGGAACTCGAGTATGCCCACCACAGGAGCTCATTTATAAAGCCATATGGTGGCACGGACCAGACTGGCTCATCGACACTCCACAGGCATGGCCCCAAGCCCAACCACAAAAGACGCTACCCCCAGAACAACGAAAAATTAAAGTTTTCCATAGTGGCAATCCCGAGGATGTACTAGATGCATTTTCCTCGTTTGAAAAAGCCCTACGCATCACAGCCTACATGTTTCGCTTCATTCAAAAATGTCGAAAGAGCTCCCAAAACAAAGACTCATTAACCCACACTGAAATCAAATACCCAAAAGCCAATTAATTATTGTTGCCCAAAAACGTTATTATTGCGATGAATACTCCCAATTATCTGCCACTCGACCCATCAACAAGAAAAGTAGTTTGTTATCGCTAAACCCATTTCTTGACAAAAAGGGTCTAATGCGAGTAAATGGTAGGTTGGCGCACTCTGGCTTAAGCTACAATGAACGTCATCCCATCATACTGCCAGGAAACTCTAGAATATGCACCCTTTACCTCAATTTCCTCCACATAACCCTCCTACATGCAGAAAAATCTCTCATGGTTCGCATGTCTCAACAAGAGTTCTTTGTTCCACGTTTGAAATCGTACATAAAAAAGTGTATCTTTCACTGTAAACCCTGCACGATTCATAAAAAAAACGTACGTTCTCAAATAATGGCAGCCCTTCCTTCAGAAAGAGTTACGTTGTCGGTACCTTTCCATAATACAGGTGTAGACTTCGCGGGCCCTTTTTTGTTAAAAGCCGCTTTAACCCGTAACGCACCCTACCACAAAGCTTACACTTGTGTGTTCGTTTGTTTTGCAACCAAGGCAATTCACTTGGAAGTCTGTTCAGACTTAACCACAAGCGCCTTTTTAGCAGCATTTGCACGCTTCGTAGGGCGGCGAGGATTACCCGCGAAAGTTATGTCCGATAATGGAAAAACCTTTATCGGAGCTCAGCGCACTTTACTGAAGGAATATGAAACCTTCCTTACCCAGATATCTGCCGAGACATCTAAAAAATACCAAACTCATGGTTTTGAATGGCAATTCATTCCTCCATATGCTCCCCACATGGGTGGTCTGTGGGAGTCCGCTGTTAAAAGCTTCAAAACCCACCTCATTAAAGTAGCCGGCACCCACAAATTTACGTTCGAAGAATTTAACACATTACTTATACGCATTGAGGCCATTTTGAACTCCAGACCATTATCCCCTATGTCCGAAGATCCCACCGATCTGCTCGTGCTTACTCCGAGCCACTTTCTCCGAGGAGCCCCTCTCATGGCTATCCCAGAGCCATCGGCTGAACCGCTATCCCTAACCAATCGCTGGCAAAAACTAAAAATCCTGCATCAGGAATTTAGTCGGCGTTGGAAAGCGGAATATCTTCGCCAGCTCCACAGACGCCACAAATGGCGGCAACCCCAGAAGGACATTGAGGAAGGAGAGTTAGTAGCCATTAAAGACGATCTTTTACCACCCCAGGAATGGTGCCTTGGAAGAGTACTCAAACTCCACCGAGGCTCTGATAAACATGTTAGAGTCGTCGAAGTAAAAACTCAAACTGGCATATATACTCGACCAATAGTCAAATTATGCCCCCTACCATCACAACCCAGTCTTAATCCAAATTAGTCCTATTATCCAATTACAGTCCACTTATCTCACATTCTAAAACGTGTACTCTATTCCAATTCTAGACCAATAACTCCCACTCTACTATCTCTTACTAATTCATCTGTTGATCTCTTACAGAGAACCGGACGTTTACCAATGCCAACTGTGCTGCCGATTTCACGCCCTGCAAGCCTGTGCTTGTTTCCGCAAAATGAGCGTGGCCGAACGTATAGAAGCCGTGCGGGTACACAAATACTGTACCAACTGTTTGGCCCGCTCCCACACCACCGGAGCGTGCTCGTCCAAAAACAGCTGCCGTATTTGTAAATTGGGCCACCACACTCTGCTTCACCGCCCTCCAAATCAACGCACCGTAGAACGCGAACGTGAGCCGAAACGTCGCATAAGGTCAGCAAGATCACTGAAGTCAAAAAACCCCAAAGGAACGAAACGCCTTACAACACGACGATGTGTATGTGGACGTCAGCCGCTCCAAAATAAAAGGAATTCCGTCGCGCGTGCCGAGTTGAAACGCCTGGTTAGCACGGCATTGACCCCGCTGCTGGCCCTGCAACGCCTGCTGAATGTTGCACCTGTGCAAGGGCGGCGGCATGTCGACGATGAAGGAGAGGGAGGTGGCAACTCATTCCATTAGACTAGTTGGAAAAATGCCTCAAACCAAAAATCCACCAAAAAATTGTTCTTGTAAACATTATTGAATTTAGCTATGAACTGAAATGTAACAACTGAAATTATTATCAACGCGAACGTCTATACGAACGGAGGTGCCTCTTCGTTGCTTAAAGTTAACGTGCTCTATAATTCACTTTATAATTGAAACTCAATATATAACTCTAGTAGTCAATCGACATTAAATCTTTAAACGAACACTTTTATAATTGTATACCTAAATTGAATTGATTAAACGCTCTATTGAATTAAAAACCGAACTCTTTGAATTCTCCATCAGACTGAAATCCCCCCTTTAATATAGCGCCGCTATATTAAACATGGTCCTTTACGCCGTCAATTAAAAAAGAATCGGCATTCAACGCATAGCGATACTTTACACACATACCTATTTAAGAAAAGAAGAGAAACTTATTCAGTGACGGTCGCATGAGAAAAAAAAAACGAGTATCTAAAACTAATTTAATTAAAAAACATATTATTGATGAACAAATCCCAAATTCATAAACTGCAAGGAAAACAACTAAATACAAAGAAAATAGTGTGGTGAAAAAAGAATACAAACTTAAAACAAAGCACTTGATAAGTGAAAACTCAAATCTGGTGTATACGCTTACTAAGAATTAAAAAGAACAGCTTGAACTCTAATAAAATACACAAAAATTAACCACGGGACGGAAAAAGACTTCAAAAACAAAGAACGAGAAGATAAGAAATCGTTTAAGTGACCCAGCAAGGCGTTCAGAGCCTGGAAGAGGTGACACGCAGACAAGGAGCCAGGAAGAGAAGGAAAAAAACCCTGCCCGAACCCCAACCAGAACACAGGTTACAGTACATAAAAATATGTCGCAGTAAGTAGTGTTC
>NW_023460082.1:7925-14991 GCF_013731165.1 Rhagoletis pomonella
TGTGGAGGAAATTGAGGTAAAGGGTACATATTCTAGAGTTTCCTGGCAGTATGATGGGATGACGTTCATTGTAGCTTAAGCCAGAGTGCGCCAACCTACCATTTACTCGCATTAGACCCTTTTTGTCAAGAAATGGGTTTAGCGATAACAAACTACTTTTCTTGTTGATGGGTCGAGTGGCAGATAATTGGGAGTATTCATCGCAATAATAACGTTTTTGGGCAACAATAATTAATTGGGTTTTTGCGTATTTGATTTCAGTGTGGGTTAATGAGTCTTTGTTTTGGGAGCTCTTTCGACATTTTTGAATGAAGCGAAACATGTAGGCTGTGATGCGTAGGGCTTTTTCAAACGAGGAAAATGCATCTAGTACATCCTCGGGCTTGCCACTATGGAAAACTTTAATTTTTCGTTGTTCTGGGGGTAGCGTCTTTTGTGGTTGGGCTTGGGGCCATGCCTGTGGAGTGTCGATGAGCCAGTCTGGTCCGTGCCACCATATGGCTTTATAAATGAGCTCCTGTGGTGGGCATCCTCGAGTTCCTAGATCTGCAGGGTTATCAGCACTGCTTACGTGTCGCCACATAGCATTTCCTACGTTTTTTGTGATTTGGGTTATTCGATTGGCGACGTAGGTTTTCCACACATAGGGAGGTTTTTCTAACCATGCGAGAACAATAGATGAGTCACACCACAGAAACAGTTGAACTTCTTTTAAGTGGAGTTTTTCCCGAACTTGGTGAGCAAGTTTGCTGACCAGGACAGCTCCGCAGAGTTCCAAACGTGGTAAGCTGACCGTTTGAACGGGGGCTACTTTGCTCTTTGCCACGAGAAGTTGAGAAGTGGCTGGGTGAATACCATCTTGGCAGCGCAGATATAAACAGGCACAATATGCTTCTTGAGATGCATCACAAAATCCATGGAGTTCTACATTGAATTTGGGTGAATATCCTGTCCATCGTGGTATTTCGATTTTCCCTACGGATTGTAGATTTTCGACGAACGTCCTCCAAGCATGAAGTGAGGTGGGTTTGCGCACTCGTCCCAATCGGTACCTTCTTTCCAAAGGTCTTGCAGAAGAATCTTAGCTTTAACCATTATAGGCGATAGCCATCCTGCCGGGTCAAACAGTTTAGCCACCGCAGAAAGGATCTGTCGTTTTGTTGCTGGGTATGGGGTTGCGAGAGGGTTAAATGTGTATGAAAATGAGTCCGATACTGCGTTCCACCGTATGCCCAGGGTCTTTGTTGTGCTAGAGTCTTCGAGTTTTAGAAAATTTGAATCTAAAAGATTACTTGGGGGTATATTTTCTATGGTTTTAGAGTTGTTTGCCGTGATTTTTTTGAGAGGGAAGCCAGCTGAACCTAACACTTGAGTGAGTTGGGTGAGTGAGTTTTGGGCCGTTTCCAGGTCATGTCCTCCAGAAAAAACATCGTCAACATATGTTTCTTCTTTAAGGATTTTCGCACAGAGTGGGAAATCGTATGTAGAGTCGTCAGCTAGCTGGTGGAGTGTTCTGATGGCTAAAAATGGGGCACAGTTCACCCCAAAGGTAACTGTTTTCAGCTTATAATCGCTCATTGGGTTTCCAGGATACTTTCGGAATACGATTCGCTGAAAGTTTTGGTCTTTTTCGTTAACCCATATCTGGCGATACATTTTTTCAATATCGCCGTTAAATACATACTTGTATAATCTCCAGTTGATTATCAACATTGTGAGATCAGTTTGGAGAGTGGGACCGGTGTAAAGAACGTCATTGAGCGAGTTTCCGGAGCTGGTAGCTTTGGAGGCATTGAAAACTACTCGCACTTTAGTGGTTTTGCTTTCGGGTCGTAAAACCGCGTGATGGGGAAGGTAAAATGAGTAGTACTTTCCACTTTTAACTACTTCGTGAGAGGTTGTGGGCTCCATGTGGTTGAGTGTTCTATATTCTTCGAGAACTTCAGAATATGTGGCCCTAATGTCCTCCTTTTTTGCCAGATTTCGCTCCATACTGAGAAACTGGCATATGCTGGAGTACCGAGAGTATCCTAAAGCAACGGATTCCGGGAATTGGTTTTTAAATGGTAGCCGAACTTCGTATCGGCCATCTGTTCGTCTGATTGTAGTGGTCCTGTATAACTGCTCACAGATTTCATCTTCTTCCGAGAGTTGAGGCGGGTCCGAGAGGTTTTCTTGTTCCCAGAACTTCTTTAGGAGATCGCTTATGCAGTCTCCTGTGGTTTCTTCGACTCGTGTCGAAAATGATGTGACTTGGGATTGGACTGGGCCGCTCAAAATCCATCCAAAAATGGTATTTTGTGCTAACAATCCACCACTCACATTTTGTAAGCCTGGTACAAATATTTTCGGGCTAAGGTCACTGCCTATCACCAGATCTATTTTGCCTTGAGTAAAACAGGTGGGATCGGCAAGATCTAAGGAAGAGAATTGGGCAAGATTGATGTTACTCAACCTAAAGGCCGGAAGAAATTGAGTAAGTTGGGGCAGAACTATGGCATTAGTTTCAATTCTTATTCGTTTGTCCGTTGAGCATATTGTTATCAAACAAATTTGATTCGAGTTTTGCACGATTTTACCTCCCATGCCCGATATCTCATAGTGGGCTCTTTTCGTAGGCAGTTTTAGTAAATTTTTCACCCTGGACGAAATGAATGTTTTTTCTGAGCCGGGGTCAATTAAAGCTCGTAATTTATAAACGTCTCCCAAGTGTAAAATTGGTACAATAGCGGTTGGAAGTAGAGTTTTTTCCCTACTGCTTGAGTGATGAGCTTGAACGAATTCTTGTCCTTCTTCAGTATTCAGAGTATTTTGTGCTGGTAGTTGTTGAATATTCAGGGAATGATTAGATGGTCTAGCCGTTGTTGTGTGAACTGCCGATTTTTTGGGTTTGGAGTTTGAATTGGAGGTCAAATTAGAGTTAGCGCTTAAATTTGAATTGGAGTTTTGTGTTTGGTTGTTATTTATGTGCAGCATTGAATGATGTGGTCTTTGGCAGTAAACACAAGTAAAGCTACTTCCACATTCCCTTGAGGTGTGGGAAAATGCCAGACAATTTTTGCAGTAATTGCTCTCTTTGATAAAGTTCAATCGCTCTTGAACTGATAGTGTTCTGAATTTAGAACAAGACTTAAGTGGGTGTGCGGGGACCGCTTTGCATAATTTGCATGAGCTGACAAATCTTTGCTCATTATGATAAGCACGCGTTTTTGTAGAGTTTGGGTTCGAGTTAAGAGTTTGAGACTTAGTTGAGTTGAAATTGGGTTGAAAACTTTGAAAATTTGGTTTTTGGGTTAAATAATGATTTGGTTTCGGTTTGGTAGGTCTGTGAGTGTTTAACCTCTCCAATACTTCGTATCGAGTGGTTAGGAATGAGTTCATTTCGGACCAGAGTGGAAGGTCTTTTCTCGATGAGAGAGATTGTTCCCAAAGAGCAAGGGTTTCTTCCGGGAGTTTTGAGGTGCATATATGCACTAAGAATGGGTCCCAGTTCGATACGGAAACGCTTTGAGCCCTTAAGATGGAGAGACAGTTATTTATTGTATTTTGCAGTTTTTGTAGGGAAGCACTATTTTCACTATTAACCGGCTGAAGAGTAAATAATGCTTTGAGTTGGTTATCAACCAGAATTCGGCGATTCTCGTATCGCGCCTTTAAGGCTTCCCAAGCGATATCAAAGCTTTCATCGCAGAGTGGGTATTGCTTCACTATTGTTCCCGCTTGACCCTTTGTTTTGTGCCTTAAATGGTATAACTTTTGCGCTGGGGTGAGTTTGGGGTGTTTTATGTACACAGCTGTGAACATATCTCTAAATCCTGGCCATTCTTCGTATCCACCAAAGAAATCTTGGGTGTCACAAGGCGGTACTTGAAGATAAACGCCAGACGACTCTGCTTTATTTTCTGAGGTGGTTGGGTTATTTGGTTTTGAGCTAGGAGTTTGGGGTTTTAATATTTCTAATGCGTCGTTCATCTCCGCTTTGCAATGTTGAAAGCTTTGCACACATTTATCATATTTCTGCTCTACCGCTTCGCTTACATTTGAGTAGGAGTCAGAGATGCTCACAGATTGGTATGTTTCGTATACCATTTCCCAATTTTGGTCGAGCTGAGACAGTTTTACTTTAATGAGGGACTCAGTTTGGTCGGCAAGTATAGAAGTTGACCATTTAGCACAAAATACCTCCAATCTGTTGGTTTCAAAAATAAATTTTTTAAATTCTTTATCTCCTCTGGATCTCGAGCTTTCTCGCTTCTTTGATTCAGAAACCTGCTTTGGGTCTGCTTCGAGAAGATCTTTGTTTCCTTCCATTTTAAAAAGGGGTATTAAGTGAAGAGGGATGAGAATTTGGATTTTTAATAGGGCTAATTGATATATGTATGTAGAAAACAGTGAGTATTTTAAATATATGTATATATGTACTTATGGGAGTGCGGGATGTGCTTAAAGGTACGCATGTATATCAGTAAAAGTTATTATTATTTTTGTTTTTTTTTTTTTTTCCAAGGGTTGGTGGGTACCCTAATGTAGCAAGGGTGAATATATGTATGTACATATATATGTATATAATAGCGGGAATTTACATGGAGTGCCTATCTTTGTATATGGAAGGCAAAAACTTCGGTATGTAAAACGTTTGCACGGCTCTTTTCTTAATTTAGTTTTATTGTTGGACTTTTATCAAAATTATTATTTATTTTTTTTTTTTCAAAATGTGTCTAATTAAGTTGTGTGCATATGCCTGCAGAGCTAATAATTCGACACGAAAAAGAAATGTATGTATGCATTTACGTATGTGTATATGACATATGCCCATATATGTATACATATATACTCATGGATAAGTTGCCCTGTTTAGGTGCTTATACACATGCACATGTGTTGTAATGCGAACGATTTGTTTCGAAGCGCACTGTATTATTTGTGGTATAAGAAATGATGCCGAAGAAGCAAATTTAAAATCTTAATTCAATATATATGTATATATGAAATATCTTTTATTTGTGTTGTTTTTCTGATTATTGTTTATTTGAAACTGAATTGGTAATGTTTTTTTTTTTTTTTTTTTTTTTTCTCGGGAGCACGCTACCACCCTAAAGTATTTGGTGTGTTTGAATGTATGTACATATGTATATTCTTGCAGAGGAATAGGAACGATGGAGTTATTTGCAAAATCAGAGCAAGAGAGAGTATATATGAGTGAGTATGCATGTATGTATGTCGCATGCCTGTTTGCATGAAATACTGGGATTTTTCGGGTTTTGGTTTTGCACTAGAGGGTATCAAGGGCAAGTGTTCTATGTACGTACGTACGTTCGTGCATATATATGTAGATATTTGCATAAAAACAATTATGCTAAATGCAATTAATGTGGGGTAGGTTAGTATATGCCCGCTTTTTCGATATTATATTGAAATATCAATTTAAAATACATGTTATAAATATATACAGCTATAACGAACCGTTGTTGAGTTTATATTTATTTTACTTGTACATACATTTGTATGTACATAAATGGGGTATGTAAAATTTACCGCCAATTTTTGGCTTTGAATTATATACTATGTATGTAAATGGTGTGAAATTTTACATATAACTTTCTCATGTACATACAAATTTACATGTGTGCCTCTGTGGTTAAAATTAATCGGTAGGTATGTGTTTTTTGTTATATTGTATGTACAAAAAGGGCGCGAAAAGTTGGCGAACTGATTATGTATATAGTATATATGTATGTATTTCTTTATTTTTTTTGATGTGCCAAAAGGGCGCGGAATTTTCGCGAACTTTCTCGAAAATTGCAATTTGGCGAAGTTCGCTATAACTTTTTGAGGTGGAACACTACTTACTGCGACATATTTTTATGTACTGTAACCTGTGTTCCGGTTGGGGTTCGGGCAGGGTTTTTTCCTTCTCTTCCTGACTCCTTGTCTGCGTGTCACCTCTTCCAGGCTCTGAACGCCTTGCTGGGTCACTTAAACGCTTTCGTATCTTCTCGTTCTTTGTTTTTGAAGTCTTTTTCCGTTCCGTGGTTAATTTTTGTGTATTTTATTAGAGTTCAAGCTGTTCTTTTTAATTCTTAGTAAGCGTATACACCAGATTTGAGTTTTCACTTATCAAGTGCTTTGTTTTAAGTTTGTATTCTTTTTTCACCACACTATTTTCTTTGTATTTAGTTGTTTTCCTTGCAGTTTATGAATTTGCGATTTGTTCATCAATAATATGTTTTTTAATTAAATTAGTTTTAGATACTCGTTTTTTTTTTTCTCATGCGACCGTCACTGAATAAGTTTCTCTTCTTTTCTTAAATAGGTATGTGTGTAAAGTATCGCTATGCGTTGAATGCCGATTCTTTTTTAATTGACGGCGTAAAGGACCATGTTTAATATAGCGTCGCTATATTAAAGGGGGATTTCGGTCTGATGTAGAATTCAAAGAGTTCGGTTTTTAATTCAATAGAGCGTTTAATCAATTCAATTTAGGTATACAATTATAAAAGTGTTCGTTTAAAGATTTAATGTCGATTGACTACTAGAGTTATATATTGAGTTTCAATTATAAAGTGAATTATAGAGCTCGTTAACTTTAAGCAACGAAGAGGCACCTCCGTTCGTATAGACGTTCGCGTTGATAATAATTTCAGTTGTTACATTTCAGTTCATAGCTAAATTCAATAATGTTTACAAGAACAATTTTTTGGTGGATTTTTGGTTTGAGGAATTTTTCCAACTAGTCTAATGGAATGAGTTGCCACCTCCCTCTGCTTCATTGTCGACAGTATTAAAAAATGGTTAAATAAATAAGAGGGTATTATTATTGAAGGTCTCCTGAAGAGAACCAGAGTTTTTCGATCGAAAAATATTGACTTTCTAGAATTCTATGCCATTTCTACGAAAAGTTTTATTTTTCCCATATAAAACTACATGGAAAACTTTGAGCGATTTGAGCGACCTCTAAATATTTTTTGATTTCAAAATAAAAAATAGGGATATACTTTTTTCGATATAGAACAATCCTTGGGGGTTAGAACATAACAATTTTGACTTTATTGTTTTTGGACGACCC
>NW_023460082.1:15091-16309 GCF_013731165.1 Rhagoletis pomonella
ACATTTTTCAATAACCGATTTTAAATAAGTTACATCCTCATAACATTTATCGGATATCATTATATTTTTTCCTCTTAAATAATGATGGATTCTTTTTTTTAACAACTTCGATTATCGTTTTTCCTGCCCCTAAATCGCCGAAATTGCGCACTGTACCGCGGTTGCTGCAAAGTGTATTGTCTTTATAATGGTCTGGACGCCTACTTTTCAGAAAAATTGTACAATTAAATTAAATCAAATTGTCTTATGTAAACGAGCACTATCATGAGTTGTATTTTCGCCCAAAATTGTTCACCTTTCACTTTCGAATCCGATAAGCTAAACAATTTTCCGCTAACCATCTAAATAAGCAAATTATACACTGTTGTCCCAAGCATTAAAGGGAGACATTTTCGTTGTAAACGGGGACACGGGGATAAAGGGTCCGACGGACGTATGGCAGCCCTATTCTAACACCACAGGGTAGTTTTTATGAAAATTGTAGATAGAGGATATTGAATATAAGCCCTCGATATAATATATATATAACCAGTTGAACGCTTGCAGGTGATTTGCACAGCTTGAACTTTGAGGGGCCCTTCATCGGTGAAAAGTGTTAGACGTCTTTTTAATTTAACCTTAACCAAATTCTAAACTTTGAGGGGCCCTTCATCGGTGAAGAAATGTGTTAGACGTCTTTTTAATTTAACGGTAACCAAAATTCTGGGCTCGAATCGAAACAAGAAAATTACGTGATATGTCAGTCATATAAGCTGAATGGGATAAAGAGTACGTTCACGTACATATGTCATAATCCGAAAAATGTGTTTTTACGTGACGAGTAATACGATATCGTATGTGACGATTCGAGCTAAGCACTGAATTGGGAATTGAAATTTTCAGCACAGCGAGTGAAAATTCAGCACTGTCCGTCCCAAATCAGTTCGTCTGGCAACCGTAGGTCGACATAATGGTTTTAATTCCGTATGACATGAACACAATTTTACTAAACATAATTTTAATATAATACTGATTTACAACCGTTAGAGGAGCCCGTAGGGACAAACATATAGAATAATAAAGCATATGATTTCGTTTATTTAATATTATGCCAGACCTTTTTTAGGAAAAAAAGAATCTATTTTTTTGTTATTTTTTGTCTGTTTTTGTTGTTTTCTGGCCTTATAACAATTATATTCAACAATTTTTTATTGAGCTCTAGGCCGTTTTTAATGAAAA
>NW_023460082.1:16409-21834 GCF_013731165.1 Rhagoletis pomonella
AGCGAAAGGGGTTTGAGACTTAATAGAGTTACCACTTATTCAACTGATTTATAACTATGATTGGTAAGTAATGTATTAAGGACATTCGATATTGCTATCAAACGAAAGCTGGTTAAGAGGGCTTTTGTGTATTTGTATGCGAATTTTTGATGGTTATCATATAGTTTCTAATTTATTGATTGAAATATTCTAGTTAATTAAAATGTTACAAAGTGGGCTTCAAACGACAACCTTCGAACAATTCCTACTTCTATATGTATGTAACCTATATATATTTTATCTTTCCAAAACTTGTATGTATCGTAATATAAATAAATATTCAATGATCAATTATCGTTTACTTTCAGTAAACTTTTAACTAAGTGGCAACACTCGAACAAATATATCTTTGTAAAACATCATTTCTTTTCCTTTTCGTTTGATATATGTATGTATAATTGGATATCATTAATAAATTATATACCGTTCATAGTTATAAACTTTTTAAATAAATATCGCAGAAGCTACCAATATTAGATATCTTTAAATATTATTTCAATACGTGCACGATTTTTTAAGTAGGTGGCAACTACATATGTATATTAAAAACCCGATCATATTAATTTAGTTTAAAATCTTTTCGTTTAAAGACCACTTTGTAATATGTTAATTAACTAGAATACTTCAATCAATTAGAAACTATATGACAACCATCAAAAATTCGCATACAATTACACAAAAGCCCTCTTAACCAGCTTTCGTTTGATAGCAATATCGAATTTCCTTAATACATTACTTACCATTCATAGTTATGAATTTTTTTAATAAGTGGCAACTCTATTAAAAACACCAAAATATTAATTTGGCCTCCAACTCCTTTCGCTTGATGCCCATATTGTGACATTTTACTGACTATCATATTTAAACAATGCATTTTTAATAAGGCAGCAACCCTTTAAAACCCCAGAACAGGTCTGTAAGTCAATATGTTTCATCTGACGCCTCATTTGGAAACGCGACGGAACGTTGTAAACTGATGCTCTTCCCAAAAATAAAAATTGATTAGGCGGCAACACTTTTCAAAGAAATAAGACGTACTTTCTTGCAAACCTTTAGATCAAGCCCGTTTACACGGAACCTTATTTTTTAAATTGCGCGAATGGTGTATATCTTATGAGTTTAGAAGTGGGTGGTAACCCTATTAAAAAACTGAGACTTTCTTGCACATGATAGGCCCAGCCCTTCTATTTGTCACCTCTTCTATTTTAATACAACGAACGGTGTAAGTCTTAAGATTTTGGAACAGGTGGTAACCCTATTTAAAAAACTGAGACCTTCCTGCACATCTACAGGCCCAGCCCTTCTATTTGTCACCTCTTCTATTTTAATAAAACGAACGGTGTAAGTGTTATGTTTTTAGAAGCAGGTGGTAACCCTATTCAAAAAACTGAGACCTTCTTGCACATCTACAGGCCCAGCCCTTCTATTTGTCACCTCTTCTATTTTAATACAACGAACGGTGTAAGTTTTATGATTTCAGAAGCAGTTGGCAACCCCATTTAAAAAACTGAGACCTTCTTGCACATCTACAGGCCTAGCCCTTTCAGTTGCCACCACTTCTGTTATAATATAACGAACGGTGTAAGTCTTATGGTTTTAGAATCAGGTGGCAACCCTATTCAAAAAACTGAGCCCTTCTTGGACATCTATAGGCCTAGCCCTTTCATTTGGCACCTCTTCTGCTTTAATACAACGAACGGTGTAGAATTTATAGTTTTAAAAAGGTGGCAACCCTATGCCTTGTGGTACATACATCTAGAGGCTAAGCCCTTTAATTTCGCCCCTCAGTTTTAAAAATCGAATAATAGGTGCAGATCTGATGCCGCTAATAAAAACTCCCTTCATGTGTTGTATGTATTCATATGCATATAGATTTGAACTAACCATGGTATTTGGGTATAGGGGTTATTAAAATCCATGTAGGAGCTTGAAAACTATCAATTTCCTATATACACAGCTCTGGAATACTTGATTTTTAACTTTGCCTGAAAAAATAAAAGTCAACATATACCGGTTATTTTCTGCTCAAAAAAATAAAAGGCAAATTTTAACTTTCATTTTTGCCTTTAAAAATAAAAAGCAGAAATAACCGGTATTATTTGCTCAAAATGATAAAAGTCATGGAGGAATCAGAATCAGAAGAATATAGTAAGGTAGAACCGCTGAGAGGCACTTTTAAATTTCTTGACGTTTCCAAACAATTTAATTTTTAAATTTACTCACAAACTCACACACACAATTTCATTTTCAATCTCAAGAAACAACAATTTCGAACAATTTCAGTTTTTTATTTTCACTTTTATATGATTTTAAAATGTTGCCAAACTTCAAAAAAAAAATTATGGCCGACAAATTGAGAGAACGGTTATACCTTGCTATGTTTTTATCATGTCAGAATCTACAATGAGAGATGAGTCTAATGGTACCTTTGAAAAAGGTATAGCATAATTTTTTCACTATGCCTTTTTGATATTAAAAATTTT
This sequence comes from Rhagoletis pomonella, assembly GCF_013731165.1. Taxonomy (NCBI): domain Eukaryota; kingdom Metazoa; phylum Arthropoda; class Insecta; order Diptera; family Tephritidae; genus Rhagoletis; species Rhagoletis pomonella. The sequence goes on from NW_023460082.1 coordinate 18,932, forward strand.
AAAATAACTTTTACTTTCAGTCTCTGGCTTTTTGCTTAAAAATTACTTGTTTTAAATCATATTTACATTTATAGCATCGTCCAATTATAGAGGAAAATTTAGTTGATGCTCTGTTATAATACATACAAAAACGGAATTACATAAACCATAATAAATAGAGATCAAGGAAACATTTTCACTGAAGGAAAGTACTATTTATACACATAAGGTATTTCACTATATATGGCATAAGAACATTTCTGCGTTTAAACGTATGAATATACAATAGGGGGTCCCAAAATGCATGAGAAAAAGTGAAATCGGAATTTTCATGCTCTCACCCCTAGGATATTTCTATACCGGAAAAATATATAATCTTATTTTTTTTTCTAACAAAAAATGTTTAGAGGTCGCTCAAAGCGCTTAAAGTTTTCCATGTACTTTATATGGGAAAAAACAACTTTTCGTAGAAATAGTATAGAATAGTAAAAAATCAATATTTTTCTACCAGGAAACTCTGTTTATCTGTATGAGATTCCCAATAATAACACCCAATTGTTTATTTAACCATTTTTCCATCGCAACTATAATATAAAGGTCCGCCAAAAACCCACAAAAACCCCGAAAAATGCAATGGGGCGACCAATAAAAAATCGTTAGTATTAAAAAATGGTTAAATAAATAAGAGGGTATTATTATTGAAGGTCTCCTGAAGAGAACCAGAGTTTTTCGATCGAAAAATATTGACTTTCTAGAATTCTATACCATTTCTGCGAAAAGTTTTATTTTTCCCATATAAAACTACATGGAAAACTTTGAGCGATTTGAGCGACCTCTAAATATTTTTTGATTTCAAAATAAAAAAATAGGGATATACTTTTTTCGGTATAGAACAATCCTAGGGGGTTAGAACATAACAATTTTGACTTTATTGTTTTTGGACGACCCTATTTTATATACATATGTATTGCAAAAATTTTAGCAAGTTTGCTTTTCGTTCGTGTTCAATAGTATCTTTAAAAAATAAACTCCATTTTTCTAAGGGCGGCAATTCTTTCCACTTTAATGTACATTTTTCAATAACCGATTTTAAATAAGTTACATCCTCATAACATTTATCGGATATCATTATATTTTTTCCTCTTAAATAATGATGGATTCTTTTTTTTAACAACTTCGATTATCGTTTTTCCTGCCCCTAAATCGCCGAAATTGCGCACTGTACCGCGGTTGCTGCAAAGTGTATTGTCTTTATAATGGTCTGGACGTCTACTTTTCAGAAAAATTGTACAATTAAATTAAATCAAATTGTCTTATGTAAACGAGCACTATCATGAGTTGTATTTTCGCCCAAAATTGTTCACCTTTCACTTTCGAATCCGATAAGCTAAACAATTTTCCGCTAACCATTTAAAATCTAAATAAGTAAATTACACACTGTTGTCCCAAGCATTAAAGGGGGACATTTTCGTTGTAAACGGGGACACGGGGATAAAGGGTCCGACGGACGTATGGCAGCCCTATTCTAACACCACAGGGTAGTTTTTGTGAAAATTGTAGATAGAGGATATTGAATATAAGCCCTCGATATAATTTATATATAACCAGTTGGACGCATGCAGGTGATTTACACAGCTTGAGCTTTGAGGGGCCCTTCATCGGTGAAAAGTGTTAGACGTCTTTTTAATTTAACCTTAACCAAATTCTGAACTTTGAGGGGCCCTTCATCGGTGAAGAAATGTGTTAGACGTCTTTTTAATTTAACGTTAACCAAAATTCTGGGCTCGAATCGAAACAAGAAAATTACGTGATATGTCAGTCATATAAGCTGAATGGGATAAAGAGTACGTTCACGTACATATGTCATAATCCGAAAAATGTGTTTTTACGTGACGAGTAATACGATATCGTATGTGACGATTCGAGCTAAGCACGGAATTGGGAATTGAAATTTTCAGCACAGCGAGTGAAAATTCAGCACTGTCCGTCCCAAATCAGTTCGTCTGGCAACCGTAGGTCGACATAATGGTTTTAATTCCGTATGACATGAACACAATTTTACTAAACATAATTTTAATATAATACTGATTTACAACCGTTAGAGGAGCCCGTAGGGACAAACATATAGAATAATAAAGCATATGATTTCGTTTATTTAATATTATGCCAGACCTTTTTTAGAAAAAAAGAATCTATTTTTTTGTTATTTTTTGTCTGTTTTTGTTATTTTATGGCCTTATAACAATTATATTCAACAATTTTTTATTAAGCTCTAGGCCGTTTTTAATGAAAAATTATCGTGGAAAAGCAACAATCATTTGAAAAAAAAATGGTAGAAGTGATAGCTATTTCGGAAATCACCACATTTCCTCATCAGTCTTCTTTCAGTAGGATTCGAACCGACGATCCCACTGACTCAGCCAGTTGCCTACGCACTGTGCTAAGTTAGCCTTCTAAATTATCGTTGCTTCTAAAATCATAAGACTTACACCGTTCGTTGTATTAAAATATAAGAGGTGACAAATAGAAGGGCTGGGTTTGTAGATGAGCAGGAAGGTCTCAGTTTTTTTAATAGGGTTACCACTTGCTTCTAAAACCATAAGACTTATACCGTTCGTTGTATTAAAATAGAGGAGGTGACAAATAGAAGGGCTGGGCCTGTAGATATGCAAGAAGGTCTCCGTTTTTTGAATAGGGTTACCACCTGCTTCTAAAATCATAAGACCTACACTGTTTGTTATATTAAAATAGAAGAGGTCACAAATAGAAAGGCTGGGCCTGTAGATGTGCAAGAGGGTCTCAGTTTTTTTTAATAGAGTTAGCACCTGCTTCTAAAATCATAAGACTTACACCGCTCACGTAATTTAAAAAAGCTGCCATGTATAAAGGCTTTATCTAAAGATCTGCAAGAAAGAACGTCTTAT
>NW_023460082.1:21934-22450 GCF_013731165.1 Rhagoletis pomonella
ACCCTCTTGCACATCTACAGGCCCAGCCTTTCTATTTGTCACCTCTTCTATTTTAATATAACAAACGGTGTAAGTCTTATGATTTTAGAAGCAGGTGGTAACCCGATTCAAAAAACTGAGACCTTCTTGCATATCTACGGGCCCAGCCCTTCTATTTGTCACATCCTCTATTTTAATACAACGAACGGTGTAAGTGTTATGGTTTTAGAAGCAAGTGGTAACCCTATTAAAAAAACTGAGACCTTCCTGCACATCTACAGGCCCAGCCCTTCTATTTGTCCCCTCTTATATTTTAATACAACGAACGGTGTAAGTCTTATGATTTCAGAAGCAGGTGGTAACCCTATTCAAAAAACTGAGACCTTCTTGCACATCTACAGGCCCAGCCCTTCTATTTGTTACCTCTTCTATTTTAATACTATGAACGGTGTAAGTCTTATGATTTCAGAAGCAGGTGGCAACCCTATTCAAAAAACTGAGACCCTCTTGCACATCTACAGGCCCAGCCTTTCTATT
>NW_023460082.1:22550-36328 GCF_013731165.1 Rhagoletis pomonella
AGACCTTCTTGCACATCTACAGGCCCAGCCCTTCTATTTGTCACCTCCTCTATTTTAATACAACGAACGGTGTAAGTCTTATGGTTTTAGAAGCAGGTGGTAACCCTATTAAAAAAACTGAGACCTTCCTGCACATCTACAGGCCCAGCCCTTCTATTTGTCACCTCTTATATTTTAATACAACGAACGGTGTAAGTCTTATGATTTTAGAAGCAGGTGGCAACCCTATCCAAAAAACTGAGACCTTCTTGGACATCTACAGGCCCTAGCCCTTTCGTTTTGCGTGATTTATATAGTTTAGGTTTATAGATTATAAGTTAAGTTAGTAGTTTATAGTTTAGATTTTATAAGTTTAAAAAAGGTGGCAACCCTATGCCTTGTGGTACATACATCTAGAGGCGAAGCCCTTTAATTTGGCACCTCGGTTTTGAAAATCGAATAATGGGTACAGATCTGATGCCGTTAACAAAAACTCCCTTCATGTATTGTATGTATTCTGGGGCTGTGCGATTAATTGATTACTCAAAATTTTAATTAATCATAAAGTAAATAACTCAATTATTCGATTAATTGGAATTTATGGTTACTCAAAAGTTCAGTTGCTCGAGTAATCAAGATTTTGGATTAACCAAAAACAAAAATATTTGAGTAAGTTGCATAATGATTAATCAAAATTTCAAGTAAAATGAGTAATCAACTTTTCAACTCTTTACATATGTATAAAGTAGTTAAAGTTCCTTGATACTTTGAAAACAACGTTTCTGTTTTCAAAAAGTTAAAACAAAAAATTTGTTTCGTATACAGAATGTAAAAAAGGAAATAAGCATTTTCCAAAGCAAACTCTTTTAACGAGCAAAATTATTTTTTTTGAGTAACTTTTCAAGTAACTCGATTAATCATCGTTTCGAGTAATGAAAATCTTGATTACTCGAGTAATTGATTAACCGAATAATTGATTAACCAACTTTCTCGAGTAATCGAATAATCGCACAGCCCTAATGTATTCATATGTATATAGATTTGAACTAACCCTGATATTTGGGTATAGGGGTTATTAAAATCCATGTAGGAGCTTGAAAACTATCACATTCCTATATACTATACTATACACAGCTCTGGAATACTTGATTTTTATCTTTGACTTTTATTTTTGCCTGAAAAAATAAAAGTCAACAATTACTGGTTATTTTCTGCTCAAAAAAATAAAAGGCAAATTTTAACTTTTGTTTTTGCCTTAAAAAAATAAAAAGCAGAAATAACCGGTATTATTTGCTCTAATAAAAGTAAAAAAATAACCGGTATTATTTTCTCTAATAAAAGTCAGAAAATAACTTAAATTTTTTGACTTTTATTATAAAATGCATAACCGGTACGGTCACTGCAAAAAAACAAAACCGACTTCAATTCTCATATAAAAATTTAAGATTATCGTTAATTTCTTGATGATCCACTGATCGGCTTAAACCAAATTAGTAGGAGGCCACCTGTAAGGTAACACCTTTCCTTTAAAAAAAATTATAGAAATCGGTTTACGTGGTCCCAAGTTATGCGGTAAGATACATAAAAAAAGCAATATTCCGTCGAATTGATAACCTTTGTTTTCAGTGAAGTCGGTTAAAAAAGGAGAGTATGAGTATCCCTTTGGAAAGAATTAAGTTTTTTTTGCTAAGTGTCCCCGTTTTAGGCCACCTAACATTACTGATGTTAATTCTAACTTTGCAATTTAATAGTAAATTCTTCTGTCAAGCGTTATTCAAAGTCGGCATTAATATCACAGATCACAGTTAAGTCTTAGGTGGATTTATATATGAGAATCTCATTTTTGTGAAAAGTGCAGACAGAGAGTATTGAATATAAGCCATCGATATGTATAATATTTTACAAAATAATCAGATACAAAATTGTACATTGTGTTTATTAAAGTAATGTATGTACGTATGTATATTAATACATATTTCTTACTTACAACGTTTTTCGATTGAAGGATGGAATTATTTTAACAAAGTGTGCAGAACTTCGATTATATTAATATAAATTGCAAACTAGATTTTGTGCTTTCCTTTTTTCCCAAATTATTCTATTATCATTTCAGTGTCAATGTTAATATCTAAGAGTATGTGTAAAAGTGCTACCCCTGTCAGCCTGGTACTACACAGCCATGTTTTTAACCGGCCAACGGTTGAAGAAATTCTTTTTGAAGTAGCGTTACTACTGAATTGCGAGGAATTTCTCGACGACCAACAATTAGTCAAAATGGAACAAAAATCCTACAAATATTAGAAAAAATACATATGTATGTATGTGTATTAATGTGTATAGAAGAATGCATTTTTATTATGCATGTACAGTTGTAAATGTTATATGTAGGGATGTGCCGGATAGAGATTTTGCCGGATAACCGGATTCCGGATATCATGTAAAAAATAAGAGCCAGATTCGGATATCCGATAGACAGCTTCCCTTAATAAATTTCACTAAATGTTATATTCGTTTTTTTTTTAACAGCGACATACTTATGACCAGATTTTCTGCTTTTTCGAGATGAACTATCCAATAGAAATTAAGAATACGACATTACTCCTCTGAAATCCAAGTTACAAAATAATCCTGTGAAGGATAACTTCTCCGTCTGCACCCTGATTTATCGGTTATTTTTGGTAAATAGAGGAGAAACATCGAAGACAAAAGATAAACATCTATGAACGTCGCACAGTACGTAATTTGGGTGATTTAGGGGAAGGAAAATCGAAAATCGAAGTTGGTAAAAAAAAGTTCAGATACGATATGTGTGCATATAGATGTCTGATATAATAGAAAATTGGTCCCCAATTGTTAGAAGATTACCTGGAAGAATTCTGAGCTTGTGCAAATATGCCTGTTTTGACGAACGAAAATCGCCAGTTTCCCGGCCTTTATCAATCAGTGGTCGTATCCATCTCATTTCATAACGAGACTACAGTCTTGGGTATACTTTGCATTTTACACATTGCAAACTTAATTAAAAACATTATTTTGACATTTTAGACGTCAACCTTACATATCAATTACGCTCCTTTAGATTAAAAAAAAATATGGGATTTCGCTTTTTTCATATAAGCATATAAATTGTTTGACAGCGGGTGACATTTGGATCTCTTCAGGAACCTTTAACTGGACATCTGTATATCAAGGGCCAATAGTAAGAATTTGCACAAAATTGCACAATTAAAAAAAGTCGATTTAAAGACAACCTTTGGTTAAAAAAAAAACGGGTTTTTGTGTCTTTTTGGTGACAAAAAATTAGTCATTGGGATTTTTCTTATTTTGAGGCATGGCAGCTACAAATCTCAAATCAAATCAAATCGACCTTAAGGTGAAGAAACATAATTAATAATTTTATTTTTTTTATTTTTTTATTTTTGTATACTTAGTTCTTGTAAAACACTATAGTTAATGCAAAAGGTCAAAACTGTCAGCCAAAATGGTGCGAAGATATTATAAATCAAATTATATAAATATATTTATATTTTTTGTGAATATATTGCTTACTATGTATCTAATACATATCGCAAATATTAACAAAATCAGTCTATAAATACGGACTTTCAAAATATTTCGACCCCGGCGCCACCTAACGGGTAATTCTTTTTCAAACATATTCCTGCACATGTCACCAATATACGTGGAAAAAATAACCCAGATTCGACCATACCTAACAGAGATATATCACTTTTAATTTTTGACTATAAAGACCCTCCCCTGGAAATGCCCATATAAAATATTAGACTTATGGAATCACCCACATCCTTTTAAAGGGTAATTATATAGTCTATTAGAAGTACATAACTAAAAAAAATATATTCTAGAGTCAAAATTGTGGGAGCTATGATTTTGCTTCCCCTAAATGGCCGAAATTACGCACTGTGCGTCGCTAAGCAAAAACGCGTGATTGATGTATTTTTTATTTTAAAATATGATTAAAATCGAATTATTATGCATGCTTACATATCGTCCCGTAATTCTTCATTGTTGCAATATTTTGTGGCCGAGGTTTCAAAACTCGTTTTCTTTTCTGACATCAACAAATTTAAAAACTGGGTTGATGTTGAACTAATTCGAAAATATAAATCAGTTAGGATATGGAAAGCAGTTGAATCATATTAAAAAGGCTGAAATCTAGTGAAATCTTCTATTGAAGAGCGAGCTCACAGATGGCAATGCTTTGAGGAAACCGCCAACGGCTCTGATCAGTGTTGCCACATATGTGCTTTTCCTACAAAAACTGGTAGGTATTTCAATTTGGTAGGTTGGTGGGCTAAATTGGATTTTGTTAGGTTCCGCGACAATAATAGTTATTTGCGAGAAATAGAAAATATGTATCTGAAACATTTTAGCAACCATGTGTACACGAATATTTCACGTATAACGGCGGCCGCAGATGTATGAACATACGTGATTCGTAAGTACAAACATATACTCTTAATATGGCCAATATACATGCAATATGAACATCCATAATGTATACTGTTGGGCTGAAAAGGGCTTGGTCATAAACCCACTAAATTCCACCATTGCCCCATTTACCAAAAGAAGGAAAGTCAATTTGACTAGACCTACCTTGGCAGGGACAGAGATTTAGTTCTCAGAAGAGTGAAGAATCTAGGGATAACTCTGGACAAAAGTCTCAATTGGAACTCATATCCCTCGAATGTTATCAGCAAGGCTGCAAGGGCGATTTATTCCTGTCGGAGACTTCAAGGTAAGACTTGGGGAAAGAACCCAAACTGACATATTGGTCTTTCAATATGGTAGTAAGCTGCGCCGACTGGTCCGTGTGGCGTCTAGCGGATTTCTCCTTAGTCTATTCTGATTGAAAGCGATAATTCTTGAAAGGGACTGCTGTGTAGTATTGCCGTTTTGCGACTAAAGGGGCAATTTGACCCTTTTTAGGCGCCAATACCCTTTGACCCGAATTTTTGAAAATTTGGATTTTTTGACCCTTTTCCAAAATTATTTGCGACTTTTTCCCCTTTTTAGAGATTTTGTTTTTGAACCATGCTATTAAAAAATATTTCCTCCTGTAAGTAGGAAAAAAATGCACCATTTAAAACTTTTAAAGGAAATGCAACTCTTCTCCTTGCAGCAACTCGATTTCTATGTTTTGTTTAAAGCTTGTCACGCTATTTTCTTCTCAAATTTAACATCGGAACGTTCTAGCAGCGAAAAGACGTTATAATACATGTAAATTTGATTTTGACTTGGGATCCCAGATTTTTTTACTAGTAAAGAAAAGCAAATATAATATGGTGACCCTTTTTTGCGACTTTCTGAAAATTCTCAACGGCAACACTGCTGCTGTGAAGCGATATTAACTAGGATTAACGAAGGGTCCCAGTATGGTATACCGATGGATCGAAGATAGACGACGGGAGTACTGTGGCAGGCGGGCTTGGATCATGATTCCAGGAATGGTTGCCAATGCGCACATACCCAACCATATTACACGCGGAAGTCTTCGCAATCGAAGTCTATGTTCGCCAATGTCTTCGTAGAAGGACAAATATGGCCAGAATTTGAACCAACTGGGAGCCCACTGTTGCGTAGCGTTGTGGTTAGTTCTGGCATGAAGCCTTTGTAGTAAACGACTGTTTAGCTCAGCATGGAGCCCAAATGCACTTGCATGGTCCCGAGCCCTTTGTGGGCTGGTAAAGGATCCCTCAGAGCATATTCTATGTGACTGTCCACGTACCACGAACAGCAGACTTTACACCTTTGGGGAACGATTGCCTTCTCCATCCAAACTTTGGTACATGGCAATCTGCAAAGTGCTTTACTTCATCAACATTTTTAAGAAACTTGAAATTAAAAAACATATTAAACTCCAACAATTTTTTGTAGGTTTTGATTGGTTTTAGTAGGAAGTTTTGGTAGGAAAAGAAAATTGTCCGTGGCAACACTGGCTCTGATGCCGATTGCAGTTTTAGTAGTGATGTGGATAACCAAACGATGGGTAGACAAGGCAGCGACCATACAAGAAAAAAGGCAGCGTGTTAGAAAAGGAGAAATATTTAGCTACCCTTTATACTTAGACGAGAAGATCGTTTAATTTGGCGGAAGCAAAAAATTTCCAAATTTGTTTACACTGGCAATGAAGTATCTCTGCGCACCACCTTCCTCAGTAAGCTCGAGAAGAGTGTTTAGTGCATCGGGTTGCCCGATAATTCGGAAATGCTACTTTTTATGATCAAAAATATATAAATTTTTAATTCTAATTACTAATTATTTAGATACTATTAAATTTTATTATAAAAATACAAACAAAATCTGAACTAGAGTTTTAAATTGAATATTCTGTAATCGAAATCCGGCCGGATAAGCCGGATTCCGGATACTTACCAGATACCCGGCACATCCCTCGTTATATATTTAATTAGCGAAGCGATTCGAAGCGTAAAACAAAGTTGCATGGGAATATAATTTAATTTATTGATCTCTATATACGGTGGCGAGAATGTAAATAGGGCAGAGGCATTTAAGCAAGTTTTGGCTGTTTCTCTTTGTTTAAAAATTTCCTATTATTTTTTTATGAAAATATACATAGCTTACTATCTAAAAAAACCATGTAAAGAAACATTTCAAACTTTGTAGAACATTTATAAATTTCGACGAATTTAAACAACCGTTCATCAAAATTTCGAACTTTTTTAATTAGCTTTTTAAAAATTTTGTGGAGTATGCAGTTTTGTAGCAAGTTTGAAGTAGTTAGGAGTTACCGTTGATTTTTGGAAAATTTTTGTTCACGCAAGGTATGTTCGACAGTTTTTTTGCATGGAAAAAATAACCAACACCTTCAAAAAAAAAAGCCAAAAATCAACGGTAAGTCCTAGCTACTTTAAATTTGCAACTGCATACTCAGAGTGTTTGTAAGAAATCTAATTAAAAAGCTCAAAATTTTGATGAAATTTTTACACACTTTGAACTTTTGATTTACATGTTTTTTTTTTGGATAACGAGCTAGACTTTCATGAACAAATATTAAACATTAAATAACCGAATGGGAAATAGACAAATAATGCTAAAATGTCTCTTCCTTATTTATATTTGCGGCATTGACCTCATGTGTTCCATTGTACTACTTACCCACCAGATCTCAGTTGCTACCACCCTAACATACCGCCCTAATGACAGTAAATTAAATACCGTCAAAAATCATTAATCTTTTGCGAAAGAAGTATTTCGATTAGTTCAGTAGAACCCGAAATAAAGCACATTTTATTTTTAGTTGAAAACCATAGCGATATCGTTACTAATATGTTTGTTTATCTATTTTTCGGGTACTGTTTAGTAAGTGGGTCAACTATTTGGGGGTATTGCATCCAAAGGGGTGACCCGATCCACACACTTGTAGTCAAGGGTCTACACATTATTTTTACACCTACTTTGGTAATTTTTGGCCACTCATTTATTTCAAAATTCGGTTTGAAATATACCCATTTTTGTAAAATTCGGAAATTAGCGTACATTTATCACTCCTATTCTCCTTAAAGCAGCCACTTCACCAATACATTTTTATATTCCCCTTCACTTTACATTTTATTCGATTAGTTATAACTTTCTTTATTACTTTAACTTCAACCAATTAATCACAATTTATTAAATAAAAATACCTTTAAAATCACGCGTCTGCCTTTGGTTGCATATGCAAATTAAATGGCGGCGTTCAGCTGACAAACTCTAAAATATACAAGAAGGATGAGAGACAAAAGAAAATAAGATATAACCCAGTAAGCATTAAAAATATAAACCTTTTCATGGAAAATATGTGTTCTCTGCAAAAGGTGTTCAGCCCCTCTTCTTTGGCAACACAGAAAGTAGAATTCAAAGCTCGTCCATGTCATTTGCAAAACACTGAGCGTTTTGTTCATATAGTTCATGAATCTGCAATGGCGGCCACATTTTAGCTAAACTCGAGAGCCGACAGAAATACAGCCAGCTTGAATCCCGTCGAAATTTTGTGGACTAAAATTTCCGTTAAAAAACAATCATGTCACGAACTGTTGTGTGCGAGCGGAGAAAAGTAATAAAAGTTGGTTTTTCCGTATGGTTTTCCAACTAAACAATAAAAAATGTCTTTTATTTCGGGTTCTACTAAACTAATCGAAATACTTCTTTCGCAACAGATTAATAATTTTTGACGGTCTTTAATTTACTGTCATCAGGATGGTACGTTAGGGAGGTAGCAACTGAGATCTGGTGGGTAAGTACCACAATGGAGCACATGAGGTCAATGAACTTCCGTAGGACAAAAACATTGGTGTACCACACTTAGATATGAAGAAAAATGTAATTGGGCGACTACTGTATAAATATAAAATTTATCTTTTGTAAATGCTTTTCAAAAACACATCATATGAGGGGGTGTTGTCCAAAAAAAAATATATTTGTTTTAATGCTTTTTAAAAATACTTTATATGAGAGGGTGTACGGCTAAACTTTTTTTTCGATACGGCCTAATGTACACATATGTACCTAAGTATGTAAAAATAAATGTGATATCTATTTTTGTTTGAAATGTACTGATTTTTTAGCGTTGGAAATGCCGAAAGTACTGAATTTTGAGAAAAAAATCTGGCAACCCTATATCAACCCGAGAGGACATGTCAAATACTAAAACACTTTATTTTGTTCATTTACTATTAAAAAAGGCATTTTCTTAAGAGGGTAAAGAATTTGTTATAAAAGTCGTATTTAATAATTTAATGCTCGTCATACGCCCTGTCAGACTAATTAAAAAACGTTCTACAGTTGAGAATTTTCAGGACATACACAAATGTTTCTATTCTTTTCCATTAATTAATATATTTGATATTCTTGGGAGGAATCCTGCCGTCCTATTAATAATACGTCGTGACCGCAGACGTATGCTGACGTGTTTTTATCGAGCTCCGTGCTTTTGTGGTTTTTCTCTGTGAAATATACTTTTATATAAATGAATGTGATAGAGACAGTAACGCCTGTTATCAAATTATAAGCATAAAGAGCATATTCATCTCTGCACAATGCCGTGTGTTTGTGGGCAGAGGGTTGATCGCAACAAAGTGAATGCCAAAGAATTTTTCCATTTGGATTGTGTTGGAGTTCTTCAAGCCGACCTAGAGTTTTTGCTTAGCACTAACAACAAATACTTTTGCAAGGTCTGTGCGAATGATCGCCTTCTAAAAGTCCCTGTCATAGTGAATGCACAATGAACAAAACAAGTGCACGCATACATAACACGCAAAATCAAAATGTGAATATCTCATCACAACAAATGCCTACTCAACAGTCAAATGAAAACCTAATAAAAGAAAACAATCAGCAAATTTCTTTATTAACCGTTCTAAATGAAATTACTGCTCTTAAAAATGATTACAAGCGCACGATTGCAGTGTTAAATACTCTGCAAACAGAAAAGCAACTATTAGCCGAAAAAACTGAGAATCTGTATGCCGAAGATGTGGTCTCTGCTATCTCTGCGCTTACTGAAGAAGTTAAAGAACTCCGACGCCATGCATCCTCTTCTAAGTGTACTAGCAAATACGCGAAGAGTGCGAAAGATGTATCAAAACAAACACCTACTACCTACCACGCATCTCCTGCTAATATGTCACCATCTATAGCTGCTGAGTCAAGAATGATAGAATACAAGATTGCGCCGATTGCAGCAGAATTCGTGAGAGTAATTTTAGCGTGACGTCATCGTAGAGTTGACAACTGAGAGCGGCGAGAATGAGGGCGACTAGTGATGTGCTGAATTGTCCCCAATACTCGGTACCCAATACTTAAAAAAGATTTCGGTACCCTATACTTCGGTATCCGATACCGATTATTTACATTAAACCCTCGCCATTATATGCATTTCAGGTTTAGAAAAAACTTTCATTACTAATTTATATGATATCGGCTAAAACACTTGAACTTATCGCCACAGAAAAATATTATTTTATCAGTTTTAACCTTAGTTGATCCAAGGTTCAAGAAAAATGTTTTGACGGATGAAGAAGCTTTTCAGGGGGGAGATCTAACCAGTTAGCGACAAGTTTCGGATCGATATCGTACTTGTTGGTGTAACAATATTTCATATCATACGTCAACAAACCCGATACCGATTCGAAAATTGTCGCTAACTGGTTATAGAATCTGCCCCTAGGCCTCCAAAAATGATATCGTCCGATTCAGCTGGAACAAAAATGCTTCAAACAAGTGAGAGTTTCTCTGCGTTATGGCCTGGAACCGACAAATATACATCTTTCATTTGAATCAGTATTAAAAGCTCTATTGGCTCTATTGGCTAGTCTCCCCTGAGCCGTTTTTCCATATCTTTGGCCTGTGTGCGCTTTTATTGGAAATCTAAATGTTTTGGTACCGAGTATCGAGAGTATTGGATACATTTAAATCGTTACCGAATATCGGTCAATACTTGAAAGTATTGACTGAGCACATCACTACTGCTGTCATCTCGACTGTGACGTCAGCAAAACAGCTGATTCTGTCAAATTCACTGATAGCCGATTAGCGGTGTTGCGATCGGCGCCACCTTCTGTATTCTCTCCACCGTGCTGCTGAGTCATCTCTTCACCTAAACTCTCTTCCAGCTGCTACTGAGAAAAATAATTCTCGCGATCAATCGCGGACAGTGGAGTTAGCCGAGCAATGCAATACTGCTGCCTTTGCGACTGAGAGAAATAACTCTCGCAATCACTCGCAAGCTGTAGAGTTGGTAGAGCAACGCAATACCACCATTGAGTCGTCTACTGCAACGGTGGGTGATGCTGCTGCGACTGCGACTGCATCCTACGCTGACGTCGCTAAATTTAGTGATTGTGCCGAACAAAATACTTCTTCCGTCGCTTCTGCCTATACTGCCTCTGCTTCAGCTCCTATTCCTGCTGGAGGTATTCCCAATAAGCCAAAAGTGCAAACACGATCATTGTTGGGTCGAACTCAAGTGTCGAATTAGACGTTGCGGATAAAATTCAATGGCTACATTTATCCTCATTCAAGCCATCTGTTACAGCAGATAACATTATCGGCTATGTATCCAAGCACTCATCTATTGATGCAAAAATGATATCTTCCCTGCAAACCATTTTTTTAGAGTATTCTGCATTGTAAAGAAATTTTAAAGAATTCGTTAAGATTTAATTCGATTTTTTGTCGAATTTTCTAAAATTAAATAAATTACGCACACTTCCGATCTTTTACGAAATTTCGGACGAAAATCTGTGAAGCAACGAAATTAATGCTGCTATGTGAAGAATATCTTTCAGAATTTTTCAAGAATTTTCTTTATTTTTCGTACAGAAATTTCTTTACGAGTTCGTGTCAACCACTTCATATAATTTTCTTTAAAAATTCGTAAAAAAATCGGTACAGAAATGAGATACTCTTAAAGATTTCCTTAAGATTTCGGGAACTTTGGTTTGCGGGGTTGTTATAGACTGGTAAAGAAAGGTGTGACTGAAATTCACTAAAGCGAGTGAATTTCAAATTAGGAGTTTCGTCTAATCATTACAACAGCTTATTAAATTCTGAGCTCTAGCCAGCTGACGTAAAAGTACGCGCCTTTAAGTTTTTTCAAGAGCGCGTGAACAAAGAAGTAACTTCTTAAGAGACGTACCATCTGAAGCATCGTCAAACAACGTACCACTCAGAGACTATTCGCTGTACTATCAAAATGTGAGTGGAATGCGTACTAAATCTACTCAGTTCTATCGCAGTGTGTCTCTACACAAATATGACTTTATTGCCATAACAGAGACGTGGCTGAATGATAACTTTAGCTCGACGGAATATTTCGATAGTTACTATCATGTATACCGGAATGACCGTTGCCCAAACGCTACAGGTCTTCAAAAGGGTGGTGGAGTGCTACTGGCGATTAGAGCAGACATATGCAGCAAATCAGTTGAATTAGACAACGCTGGAGGTAAAATTGACCAAATCGGTGTCAGTGTACAATTTTCGAATAATAAGTCGATTCTATTTGTATTATCTTATATGCCTGATTATAACGACATAGGAACCTATCAGCAATACTTGGACAATTTAGTCCATATTATGAATGTTGTTAAATACGATGAGGTAATATACCTAGGTGACTTTAGTTTAAGTAATATAACTTGGTGTTACCATAGTAAAAGTTTGTTGCCATTTAATATTAAAACGGATGTCGATATTTTAGTTACAAGTACCATACTTTCCCAAAGTCTGACGCAATGGAACTCCATTTTAAACAATAACGGTAGAGTTTTAGTTTGCGCGGAGTGTGTCACTCCAATCTCAAAGAACACGTTGCATCATCAATTTTACAATTTTCATACCAAAACCGCTATTTACTTGCCGGAACATAATTATTTAAAAGCAGACTATAACGGTATTCGGAGTTTCTTAGATGAAACAAACTGGAGCTTTTTGGAGACGTCAAATGATCCGACTCATTCTTACGAAATCTTACGTCGGGGTCTCGCACTTGCAGTTTAAAAATTTGTTCCTTTAAAGAAATCAGCAACTAGCAATAAACCACCATGGTTTAATTCTAGGTTAGTGAACTTAAAAAAAAGAAAATACAAAGCCTTAAAAAAATTTAAAATTAGCAAGTGTGAAAATGATTATCAACAGTTCCTTACGTTGAGGAAAGAGCTAGACACTCTTCACAACTTTTTATTCAAACAGTATATGCTCTCTGTTGAAACGAGACTAAAATCAGACCCTTCCAGCTTCTGGCATTTCATCAACACCGAAAGAAAAACTACTGGTTTTCCAGCTAGTTTAGAATATGATGGAAATATTTCTGATAATGTCCAAAGCTCTTGTGACTTATTTGCTCAATTTTTTCAGAAAGTGTATGAAAGATACGGAACATCATTTCCTAGTCTCCCAGCTTCTCCCTTGCAAACCATCACCTCGTTTGAGATTTGTATTGAAGACGTGCTGCTAGCGATTTCTAAACTCAAGCCCAGCACCAAATTAGACAGTAAGGGCTTTTCTCCACAGCTTTTTCAAATTTGTGCCGACATATTAGCTCGTCCGTTATTGCTGATATTCGAAAAATGTCTAAATAGTGGTACTTTCATGGATTCATGGAAACTCTGCTCGATTGAACCAATCTATAAATCGGGTGATCGGAACGACGTCTGCAACTATACGCCTATTGTCAAGCAGAGCACCATTGCTAAGTTATTTGATTACATAATTCAAATGAAGTTATTTGATCACATACATAAGGTTATATCCAATTGCCAGCATGGATTTTTTCCGTGGTAGGTCAACCTGCTCTAATCTCATTTTAGCTACAAATCGAATAATAAGTGCATTTAAAAACCATTCGCAACTAGATGTAATTTATACAGACTTTTCGAAGGCCTTTGATCAATACTTTTGTATAAATTGGAACACTATGGTATCAATGGAAAGCTCTTGGACTTCTTTACCAGCTTTTTAAAAGGTAGAAAACTGCTTGTGAAAATTGGACCTATTGCGTCCAAAATCGTTGTTAATGCATGGTCTGGTATACCGCAAGAACTCATAGCGGTCCATTACTGTTCACACTCTTTATAAACGACTGACCGAATAATTTTAAGTTTGCCAAGTGTTTAATGTTTGCGGACGATGTGAAACTCCTCCAAGAGGTACATAGCTTGTCAATAATTTAAACAAGTGGTGCCGTATTTCTCACCTATCTTTAAATATCAAAAAATGCTTTAAGATCACCTTCTTTAAATTAGTTAATGCGTTGCCTACTTGTTATTGCATTTCTG
>NW_023460082.1:36338-43011 GCF_013731165.1 Rhagoletis pomonella
ACCTTGGGTTTATTAATGCAATATATACATATAAATACTTATTTCTTGCTTACAATGTTGGTAAAATGATGGATGTAATTAAGTAATTTAACAACTTACTCAGAATTTTGTAATAATTTAAATTTCAAATTCAGGCCCTTATTATGAGTTGCATTCGATTTTCGATCTTCGCTAGCTATCGAAGATCGAGGATCTAAAGTGAAATTCGTATTATGAGTTATGCAAGCGTGTCGAAAATTTCGTTGGGTATCGAATTTTCGGTAGAACAGAATTTTGCTTTCGTTGGTGTAGCGAAGTGTTAGAAAATTGTGAAAAATGTATGATTTTGCATTTGTTTTCTTACTTTTTGGCGACTAGACACTAATTTTAAACAATTTTTATTAATTTCATTCAGTTCTTACGTCGTGAATACTAAACAAAACCTCGAAAGTCTGGTTTTACTTATGAAAGAAAATCCTAATACGCTGTTGGCACGATCTCTTAGAACAAAATCATAGAGCTGTTTATAGTTTTACTAAATTTTAAATAGATTTGGATCGCAAAATTTCTTAAATATATTGTATGTCAAAATATATTCGAAAGACTACACTTAAACTCTCTTAAACGTTTTCTGCTCCTGGCCAGTTTTCTAAGCTCTCATCCTCTGATGAATCGTTCAACCCGTTGTACTAAGTAATTTTTTTTTACCACGTTTTTATAAACTCGCTTTCTTTTTTATTTCATTTTAATTTGCACAAATTTACATATATATATATATGTATAAGCTCACTATTTAGTTTGTTCGATCTGTAAACAAAGCTTCTCAGCGGTGAAAAATATGCTATTGTGAACAACCTAAACGAGCGAAATTCACAATAGCGCTATTCTTCATCGAATGAGCGCCATAATACCAAATGAAAATTCGTTCGATCAGCACTGTCGACCACAGTCGAAGATCGAATGCAACTCATAATAGGAGCCTCAATTTTACGCTTTTCTTTTGTGGATCTTTCTATTATCCTTTCAGTGTTAATTTCAATATCTAAGTGTACGTGTAAAAGTGCTAGACCTATCAGTGTTTCTTCATTAATGGTCAGTGTTACCATTTTAGCCGTTTTCCGGCAAGATTTAGCCGGTTGCGACAGCAAACAGCCGGAGAAATTTCGGTTTAGCCGGCAGCCGATTTATTAGCCGTTTTGCGAAAAAAAAATTAGCCGTTTTTAGCCGATTTTGCTATTTATCTTCTCTTCTTAAAATTCAAGCGACCCAAAATCTATTAGAAATGGCTACTAACCTTATCGCGGAGAAAATTTTCATGTCAGGCAGGGTTATATAAAATTGGACAGATTTCGCTTATTTTTATTTTAAACGAATATATTTTTTCTAAAGAAGACCGTAGCGGGGATTTTCTTCATAAAATATTTGTTATGAATGTCTTAAATTTAAGTGTGAAGTATTATTCGCAAACTAAGAAAATAACAAATTGTTTCACTGTTTGCTTTACACGCGTTTGTGTTTGGATATAATGCTAACACAGAATAAATAATACAGGTATTGTGTTCTCAGATAGCGCATATTCAATTCTGCCTTTATTACGAAACATCATAGTTGCCCACGCTTAAAGGTTTAAGGTAAGGGAAAAATTGATATTTTCAAGCACTATGTACACATATGTATTTTTTTAAACAAATTTTTTTTGCTGAGAACTTATTTAAATTCCAAAAACCGAACGCCAGCTTGAATTAAAAAACCAACACTGAAATGCGTCAAAATGAAAACAAAAGCAAAACCTTCTGGGAAGACAAAAGGTTTGTTGTTCGAAAATCCAGTGAGAATTATCACTGAAAATATCACATAGTAAGAAAAAATGCTCCCAAATTCTCTCTCAAGTAGATAAACTTGCAAATTTCTGCATGAAGGCAAATTTGCAGGAATTTACAAGTTTCCCTGCCAGCTAGGGTCCACGGTAGGGGTGTCAAACTATCGATGGTACTATCGTTTTATTTTTTTGCCCCTATCGATGAGTAGTGATAGTTTTTCTTAAAAAAGGTTAAACTATCGATAGTACTAGTTGACTATCGATTATTTAAAACCTGTAGCACAGCCGATTTTATTTATAATGTCTCCATGTAGCTGTGCGTCAGTATTTTAATGGCCGTTTTCTCAAGCAACCTTTAATTGAAAAGCTCCCTTTATATTTAAATGTTGCGTCAAACCATAAGGCTATGTCTGAAGTAAAGCCTTTATATTATCGGTGTTTTCACGTTTGTATGTTTCTTGGCTGTAAACAAATCCAAAAATTAGATTACGAAATTTAAACAAAATATATCATATGGGTATTTCCATACGTCGCATACGTGACAGTCGTACGTTTCAATGTGATACAAAAAAGGAATACCATTTGCTTTCTTTAACTTTTTTGGGCCATTGTATTGCACATAATTAGCTCTATACTTAACCGAAAAATTAAAACAATCGAACTGCTTGGTCCTGAAATAGAAGCATTTAAAGAGAGTGTCGTTACGTGACAAAAAATGGAAGTTGATTTTTTCTTTTCTTTCAAAATCGCAAAACTCTGTGAATTGTGGATGGCTATTTTCATGAAACTTATTTTAATATCATTTGCAGCAATTCTAGTTATTTTTGGAGTTTTTTGAATTAATGCAACTTCTTTCAATTTTCTTTTACAACCCCAAGTCTAAAACGTCACGTGACGTTGCGTCCCGTGACATAAATTTCCATCGTTATATTTTTGTTAATATTACTTTTAAATGAATTTTTAACGCAAATAAAACATATAAAGTACATGTCGAATATACTTTATATTTTGACCTTAGCGCAAATTCAGGGTAAATTTTTTGGAAATCTATGATTTATTATGTTTCAACTACATACGCCAAATTCAAACCAAATCGGACCACAAATACGGTTTTTCGGCGCCACCTAGGAAATCCATTTTACGCAAACATGATTCTACTTACATAGTCAGTATACATTTTAAAAAGCAGACAAATCGGCCCGTAAATACCTTAGATATAAAACTTTTATTTTTTTTGTCGTGGTGGACCTTCCGATGGAAACACCCATATTTGAAAATTTATATTAAGCAACAATTAAACAAGGCAACAGTGATGCGGCAAATGATAAAGCTGTTTTTGATAGACTTTTTTATGCTGATTACGTGTCCGTAAGCATAAAGTTTCCATCAGCTCCAGATTTTGAGAAAAACGAGGTCAAAGTGTCAAAAAATCGCGTTTTGCATTTGAAAAAAATAAATAAGTTTTGCCAAAATCAGTTTTTGCTGTTAAATAAATAACTATAAGTGACCTTAGGGTTAAAGTTCAGGAATGGTATTTTAAGCGATTGCAGTCGAAAGTTCAAGCCATAATTTCAGCCCAAGTGGAAGGCTCTATCCCCTTTTGTTTAATTGTGGTGGGTACTCAAACTTCGCACAAAATCAGGTTTTGCTGTTCAATAAATGACTATAAGTGACCATCAGGTCAAGGTGTAGGGATGGTATTTTCAGGGATAGAAGTCCAGACTTCTAGCTTTAATTTAAGCCTAATACCGCCTTTTGTTTCTTTGCTAGAGCTTCTAAAATATTGCCAACATTTTTTTGACATTTTGACCTCGTTTTTCACAAAATCTGGAGCTGATGGAAACCTCATGCTCATGGATTCGTAATCAGCACTGACAAGTCAATCAAAAACAGCTTTAACATTTGCCGCAACAAATTTTTTCCCATTTTTGTTGCCATGTGTTATAAATCATAAGAAGAAGCTTTCTTTACTAGGCTCATAATTTTATTTTTAATTGTAAGCTTCAGTAATAGATATGTAAATAAATAACTAAAATTCGATAATAAAATGCTTTACTTAAACAGAACTATACATGTTAAAGCAATATTTAAACATAAAGTGAATTTTAAACAGCCCTACGTGTGTTTATATTTTCAATATTTTGTTTTTTTGTTTTTCGATACCGTCCCTGTTAATTTGGAACAGTTTTTAACATTACATTGACTATCGATAGTACTATCGATGGTTCCGTTTGACACTATCGATAGTATTGCTGGAAACTATAAACGAGTAATGATAGTTTTTTTCTGAAACATGGAAACTATCGATGGTGGCACTATCGATAGTTTTACAACTCTAGTCCACGGTAGCATTTCAAACATAATAAATTCGTATAGAATTTTTAAAATTCTTTCAGAGTGGCAAAAAATAGGATCTACATGTATATACGTTTCAATTTCTTTGTCGTAGTAACTGTCGGGTTTCCTAAATCGACTCTGGTTGCGATTGCATTCCGATTACGAATACAGTTTTTTTTCAGCCGAGTACCTTTCAAATCATTGGAACTAACTAAATTAATTAAGTAAGTAAGTATTCACTTACATTTTTCATTTTAAAATCGCTGAAGTTTGTACATTTTTAAATTTAACAAACTTTTTTGTTAAAATTATCGTCGACAAAAAATCCCACCATTTGTCACAATCATATGCTTTTCCAAATTGCAAATTCTTGCTGACAAAATTTGTTTCAACTTGAATTTGCAACTTCTCTCCAAGAACTAGTTAGTCTTTCTACCTGTGATTTATTCAAATAAAACATGTGAACTTTAGTTGAAACAGTTTAGCGGTTTTTAGCCAGTTTTTTCGCCAATTTACCCGGTTGGTCTAAAAAGTTCTGGCAACACTGTTCATAGTACTACGCAACCATGTTTTTAACCGGCGAAAGGTTGAAAAACTTCTTTCGGAATTAGCGTTACCAAGGCCGTATTTAGGGAGGCAGGAGGGGAGGGGGCACTTAAACTTGAAAAAGGCAAAACGAGCTTCAAAAAAAGGCAAAAAAGGCATATATTTTTTAAATTTTTTTTGAACTTCCTTTATGTACAATATGAAGGTCGAATTAAAGATATAAAAAAATACATACAGCGGTAAAAGAATTATAACAAAACCACTTTTTGCCAAGTTTTAACTTATTATATTCGTTGTTATTGAACTTTTGTTATATTTTTAAATAAAAATATAGTTCGTTCTTTAACAAAACCCGTGGAAATTCATGTTTCCAAATTTGAGCAGTCCACTTGCAAAGGCGCTATGTAATTTTTTTTAGATTTTTAGTTTTTGGTGAGAAACGTACCAGTATTTAAAATAGTTTCATGTCCACTAACAATACAGTGCAAAATCTTTCTATTTTCTGGAAAAAAATAGCATCAAATGTATTGCAAAAGTCGCTATAATACTTATTTATACACTTTCAAAAGTCTCCATCTTCTGATGAACCTAGAAAACTGCAAGAAAACGTGGTAGTTTCGGTGCCTAGTGGAAGGCGTCGTAAAAAAGAAGTAGACCAATCTTCATGGAAGAGCGAACGCGAAAAGCAAAAAAAAAGATAGCTATGTAAAAGCTACTGTTTCAAAACTCTCTATATTCACTTTTTATATATAAAATTTGCAAAAACTACCACATTGCCATATTGTTTTTTAATGTTATTAGGCTCTTGTTTATCCAAATTTTCAGATAATAAAGAGAAATATACAATTTGGATGTTATTTGTTGTTGTAGACGTTTTTTTTTATTTATGGATCACTATTATAAAATCACATAACGCTGTTTGCAAGTGGACTACTCATTTGTGCAATATTAAAAAAAAATTTCAACAAACTTTCGTACAAATTTCGAACTTTTAAAAATTCTAAAAAATCAATCGACATTTTTAGCCATTTAAAACGTGTACTTTATTCTACTAGAATTCAATGGGCTACAAAACTGCATACACAGAATTTAATTAAAAAACTGGAAATTTTAACGAAAATTTGTAGATTTTTTTTTAATTTCATACATTTTTAAGGCAGTGGCACTCGATTGGTACATTTGTACAGATTTGTAAATTTTTATATTGGGCTATTGGTAAAAAAAAGTGGGACATTTTTTTTTTTGCATTCAAAAGATTGGTACCATACAGCGATGTTCTATTGAAAAATTCCAATAAATTAATTTTCGTGATTGGGATAGAGAAAAATATTTTGGGTGTTCAACCAATTGGGATACGATTTACACCAAATTTTAGCAAATACCCAATCGTGTGACACTGCCTTTAAACTTGTATTTGTACGGATGTTGGTAAAGAACGAACTATAAAAAACTAACCGAAATTAAATAACAACAAAAATAATATTTTAAAACTAGTCAAAATTTGGTGCGGATATAATTTTTTCGACTACTGTACATAAGTTGACAATATTAACCGCAGTCCAGAATAAATTTATTTATCACATGCCATAAAAATTCGATGGGGATATCCTATTGAATCTGATTAAAAAGTTGATACTATAAATACATATCTAAATATACATAAAATTTGAGTTGAGTCGTCGTACTGTGCGGACGTGTCTTTAGTGTGCTCTAAATATTTCCCATAAACATAATTTATTGTGATTCTTATTTCGACATTTTGCCTAGTGCAATGAGACAGTGACTCTTGTCGTTTCTAATAAAACTGATATGAATATTATCCATCACTATGCCGTGTGTTTGCAACCAAAAAGTTGATCGCGCGAAACCTAAAGTGCAATGCAATAATTGTAACGAAATATATCATCCCAACTGTGTTGGTGTTTTGCCTGCTGATTTAGACTATTTCTCAAATTCAAACAACAAATATGTTTGCAAAAAAATGCGCGAATG
>NW_023460083.1:0-7248 GCF_013731165.1 Rhagoletis pomonella
TATAAATTTTTTGTCGCAGCGCGTAAATGACTTATAGAAAGCGGAGAGACTCTGCATGATATTACTATAAAACATTTCTTCTAAATTTTTAGTTTTTAAAATAATATTTTCTTAATTTATTACAACCAAAGTTATGTAAATATGTATTACTATATTTCCTCCCAAACTAACAAAAATATAAAAATCGCTAAAAATACGAAAATTCATGTTTTTATGATAGGCTAGATTTCAATGTCCTCAACTGTATATTGAAAACACCAATGTCATTTGACTTATGGCATGTGAATTTGTGGTTGCCACATCCAACAAAATGTACTTATTGATCAATATTATTGAAGATTTGACGAAGATTTAACTTAAATCTACTGCCTTTCGAGATTTAATTTTATATGGTAAATCTCAAAAGATTTAACGTCAAATCTCGCCAGAGGGCTAAATCTTCATTAAATCTCGCAATGGAGACATAGTATTACATATCTACTTTGTCTCATAACCAATATTTATAAGTACACATGTATACATTTGCTTAAGGTTATATTTTATCTTTTTTCAATATAGATCCCTAACCCTACCCTTTTCGTTCTAATTACATTTATGTTATTCTGTTTTCCTTTATCTTTATCTTCGTTTTTAACTTTATACTCTATAAAAGAAAAGTGTTTAAATTTACTTTGGTCTTCTTCTTTGTTTTTATCTTTTATATCTTTGCTTGTATCCTTTTCTTCATCTACATATTCACCTAGATGATGTGAGCAGTGTTGCCGCGCCGTCTCAAGAAAATGTATCCCTGACCAAGCCAAAAATGTATCCAAATGTATCCAATATTCTTTTTTACATATACATCTCATAATTTGTAAGAAAACCAAAGATTTTCATGAAAAATACATAATTTAACCCATCCTAAGGACTTGGAATACATGTGCATAAAATCAAACATTTGTAATTTCAATTTATAAAGTACATTTTTTGTGCACAAGTATTTTGCAAAGTAAATATAATAAATAGCAAGTACACTCTAAAAAGAGCATGTAAAACTACTACTGAAAAGTATCTATTTTTAAACAATAATCTGTATACATATACAAGATACAAGTATAAGATGTTCAGTATTTGATTTTGAACTTGAGATCTTTAAAATATACACATAAATACACATATATAGAATGTTTAAAATTGCAAAAATTTTCAAACTACAAATACATTTGAGTAGTCTACTCGCAAAGTGCGCTATGTAAATTTTTTTCGATTCTTAGTTTTTGGCGGATTACGTACCAGTATTTAAACTAGTTTCATGTCCACTAACAACAGAGTGCAAAATCTTTTTATATTCTGAAAAAACAAATAGCATCAAATGTTAAGTCTTCTTCCAAAAGTCGCTATCATACTTATTTATGAACTTTCAAAAGTATCAATCTTCTGATGAACTTAGAAAGCTGCTTTAGGTCGTATAGACTGTTAATGTTATCTTATGACATGTTATGTTATGTTACAATTTTATAAGGCTCCTATTTATCCAAAATTTCAGGTTATAATAAAAAAGATTCAATTTAAATGTTACTTGTTGTCGTAGTCACTTTTTCAAATTTATGGCTTTCTATTATAAAATCACATAACGCTGTTTGCAAGTGGACTACTCATTTCCTACTAATAATAAACATTACTTTATTTTAAACATTTTATGTGTAATTTTGCTCTTGCTGCAAATTTGGTATGTAAGAGTAAACTGGCAATGATTAATTTTATTACACGGCGTGCGAATTTGCACACATTAAAAGAGGAAACTGGTTACCTCTCTTAATATGCGCAAATAAATAAAAAAATTTTAGAGTATATTAAAGTCTTTTCAGTAAAATTCATAAGTCTCCTTAAATAAATCAAATTTAGTTTTTTAAACTGCATTGAAGTCTTTCTTTTTAAATTAACAAATGAAAATATGTGATATGAAAGATATAATTTAAAGAGTATAATTTACTTTATATATGTATATCGTCGTTTAAAGTACAAAACCGCGTATCGTCATTCTGCAAAACCGCGTAACTGACATTTGCTGCCAAAAATTGGATTTGCTCACACAAGCTCTTGGCTCAATCCCTATCCATTCGTCCGGAAATATACTAGCCAGAAATGCGATTGCTTTATAAAAAAGAGAACCATTTTGAAATATGAGTGTTTTTACTCTCTAGAAAATAATTTATGCAACGTCACATACGCGGTTTTGGATTTTGTTGATACGCGGTTTTGTACTTTAAACGACGATATGTATATTAAGATCTTGCTTAAAGCATCCTTTTAAGATAATTAAAGCAATTGCGCTTATACCTATTTTGGTGAGATCTCTTCATATGTTCATGCTTCGTTCACAAAAAATAAAATGCTTGAATTTCACGCTTAATAGCGATTCTTTATACGTTCAGAAAACGTAATGCTTTTTACCATCTTTAATGAAAATCGATTTTTGAACGAAAAAAACTTTATAGGAAATATAAAACTTTGGCCTATTTAAAAAAGTATCCATATTTATACTGACCGGTAAAAATAAGTATCCCGCAAAAATTCGCCTAAAAATGTATCCAATTGGATCTATTTAGATCCAAACGGCATCCCTGGATGTGAGGTGCGATGACGTGATAAGGTCATATATGTTAATCTATATATACGTGTATATATTACATATATGGATAAAGCTCGTCGGCGATTTCAAGCATCCGTTGTTGGTTACCCCAGCAACGAGTACATGTGTGAGTGTCGGGTTGAATGTCGGGTGCTTGAAGCTTGCCCGGCGACACTCAAGCATAAAGCGTCAACACCATTTGCAATAAAATTTCGTAGTGGGCGGACGTAAACATGTCTTCATCGGATGACGATTTTTTGCTACTTGCCACTGCAGTAGTTTTATTAGAAAAAAAGAAAAATATGCTTCGCACTTAGTATTCCACAAAGCGGGTAAGGACGCATAAGTTTCAATAAACCGCAACGTAAAATCTTTATCTTCCGCGAACTTGCTCATTTTACATATCACAACAAACTAACTCACTAATGCTTGTCAACGCTTTGCGCCACTATCAAACAGACCGCTTGTCAAGCGGTCGCGTTGATGGAAAATCAAAAATTTTTGATTTTCCATCAACACGAGCCGACAACAAGTACGTGTGACACGACGATCTCCGATTGCCTCGGTTGTTGGGGTAACCAACAACGGATGCTTGAAATCGCCGACGAGCTTAATAAAGAGCGAAATACACCACACAAGCGGCTTGTCAAACCTACTTTTCGCATTTCGCCATACACCATGCAAACATGAGTCATTCAAGCCCAGAATTTTAGTTTTCCTCCGGTTCACAATGTTAAAAATGTTGGTTTTCTTCCATTTTTCTCCCTTACGTCCTCACTTGGTGAAAATTCAGCAACAAATGAGGCGATTTTACCATCCACATCGCAAGCGGTTTGATCAAACGTCAACATGGCGGCCAGAAAATCAAAAAATTTAGATTTTTGCTCAAATTTCCCTCAAGCGGTTTGTCAAACCTTCAAACACCCCCATAGACAACACAAATGGATTGAAACAAAGGGATATTTCGCTTGGTTTGTCAAGCCGCTTGTGTTGTGTATTTCGCTCTTAAGGTGTTATGTGTAGGGATGCAAACGATGCATCGATGTTTTTGAAACATCGATAATATCGGTTCAATTTTCGATGTTTGCCATCGATGTTTACAATTTACTCATGAACCAAAAATACAAGATCACGCCTTCTTCTTAGTAGCCCGTTATAATCGCATTTAGGAAATAAGTTGGGCGACTTTGACATTAGCCGTTTGTTTACATTTGTTCGTTGTTTACAATTTGGTGGTGGCTTTTTACTGCAATTTTCTTAATTTTCGCTTGTGACAACGTGTGCACACATAAGGTAAAGAATAATTTAACACAACGACATGATTTATAGAAGAATTTGCATAATAAAAATGATTATTCATGCGTTCAACAATTACGCGTTTTTTTTTGTTCTCTTCGTTGTTTACTTCTTACAACAAAGATGGCGTCGAGATTTCAACAGCTAGAAAATAACTTTTTTCTTTCTTTCGGGAAGGCGTGACCCTTTGTCTTTCGTTCATGCAATTTACTATCACCGCAAAATTGACGAGACATCGATGGAAGTTTAACCGATGTTTTAAACATCGACTTTAAGGAGACTCTCCGACTTTCTTTCGGTATGTTTGACTGACCTTAAACTTATTATTCATTCAGAATTTTTATTTTATTTATGGCCTTATAACAATTATATTCAACAATTTTATTGAGCTTGAGGCCGTTTTTTATGAAAAATGTTGTGGAAAGGCAACAATAATTTACAAAGGTAACCGGGACGTTACACATTAAATTTTCCCCTTTCAATTTTCATTACACTCACACTTTCTCACTAACACACTCTTATTTATTACTTGAATGGGCAACTTGCTTTCAATTTTTCCTTTTCAATTGAGTTTCAATTTTGCTTTCAAATATGTGAAAATAAAAAAATACTAAGCTTCCGCACGCTAAAATGTTAGGCTTTCTGCAAATTGGTCGTCCAATCATAGTAACTTCATCGTCACAATCATGATGCAACGATTACATGACGACTACAATTTCGCACACTCGGTCGTGATATTTCAACTCATTTGGCGTCTAAAAATTTACTTGGAGCATGTATTTTCTGTTTTTCTGGTTGATATTTTCTCAAAATATTTACAAAAACCTGCAATTTTTAAAATATGGACTGTGCTGCAACATTTCTAGACATAACTTTCAGTAATATCTCTTCTTTTCTTTTCCTGAAATGTATTTTGTGCATGCACACAGAGACTTTTTACGACTTCGTCATATTTTATAGTTAAAACGCTCACATTTATTGAATTTTATTGCAATTATCCACTTTTTAATAATTTCGGCAGATTTTATGCCAAAGACACTAATTTTTATGCAATTTTAATGCAAATATTAACTTTTTCACTAATTTTCCCCATAAAATGTAAACAAACAATGCGTGCGCAACGATTAGCAAACGATTTGCCGATAACGACAAGTGTGCAGATCTCCTTTGAAATGCATGTGATCGGTTCAAAATTTCAGGGCGAGACGATAACGCAATTATTACTACGTACATACGCACAGAATAATCGACTTAATTGAAAGCGCATTGACAACGTACACATTTCGCTCTAGTGTTTATACTTAGGGCTTTATATCGGCATCAAAGTAACCGTCTTCAAAAGCAAACAAAATCAGCTGTTTTCATTTGACATTTTATAAGTTAACATAATGGAAAGTGATAAAAATCTAGTTTTATTCGGCATTATAAAATCGTGACAAAGAAAAAGAACGATTATTATTAATCAGTTTTTAAATACTGATGTGATTATTTGGAATTTGAGCGGAACAGCTGATCTCCAAATCGCTTTGAGTGAGAGCGGTGTTTATACACTCTTTCTAACTGGCTGGAGAAAAAAACTACCGATTTGAAATGGGGTGTGAGCCAAAACACTTCGCTCTTTCAAGGCGAATTGAAATTCAGTTTATACATATGTTTTGAATCGCGGCGAAATGAATTAAAGCGACTTATGCATGCGTATAAACGTAGTATATGATTGGACGACAAGTGCGCAGATAGCCTCAAGAATGATAGAATACAAGATTGCGCCGTCCTGGGCGTTGACATTTGTGTACCACAAGTAAACAAAGAATAGATCGAAAAGAAGAACGAGTTGAAACTGCCAAAGCTGTTTACTTTACAGCGAAAAACGTGTTTTAATTTTGCTAAATGCAAAAATATTGCATTTTTCACCTAATCTATTAGAGAACAGTGAACATTTTAGTGCACTCCATTGCTTTGCAATTGAGGCTGCCTCAGCAAACGTTTTAGTGCACTCCATTGCTTTGCAATTGAGGCTGCTACAGAAAACTGCAGCAGCATCTCTTCGGGATTTATTAGTTAACTTGCTAATGGAGGCTGCGTGGAGCAGAAACAAAATCATTGTGAGGAAATGCTTTTAAAATAATAATAGAGAAACATTTCGGGAACAACTTTGCCGTGCCCTATGTACACAAAATGCAGCGACTCGTCCCAGCGCTACTTGCATCTAGGCTTCCTGCATCTTGAGGGCTGTCGCAATTTAACACACAGCACTTCATAGTATTAGTTTTTACGCAGTCCTCAACTCAAAAATCACTCACAAATTGCAAATTGACACAATTTAAACTGATTTTTCACTAATAATTCATATTTCTCTTTCGCTGATTTGTAAACAAAGGTTTATTTACAAGTTACCACAACTGTCAAAATCGGCAAAACCAAAGTAGCGGTACCACTGACGGCGCCACCTTTGTTCGCTGCACCGTGAGATAGCCTTAATCTACAATGGAATTAAAAATGGAAAATGGTCTTCAGAAGCTAGTTAGTTACATTG
This sequence comes from Rhagoletis pomonella, assembly GCF_013731165.1. NCBI lineage: Eukaryota > Metazoa > Arthropoda > Insecta > Diptera > Tephritidae > Rhagoletis > Rhagoletis pomonella. The sequence continues at coordinate 6,441 of NW_023460083.1, forward strand.
GCGCATATTCATAGTCATATTTAGTACTCAACTAAGTCGAAACTATTCTAACACCCGATTTACATGATTCAAGTACTTGAAAGCAATTCTTGCTCATTCTCTTTTGTGTTTTCTATTTGCTTTTACACGTTTCAATTCTGTTGAATTCAAGTTTTTGGTTCTTTAAATGGGAAGCAACGAAAATGCCAAAAGCAAAGCAAGAAAGTTGAAACGACTTGACGGTACAGACGCATGTGTACTCGTCCCTTTTCTTCTCACCCCCTCTCTTCCACATGCGAGCAGAATTGAATTCAATACTTGAACTGTGTAAAAGCAGTCTAAGTCACAACTAAAGCTATTCATAGTCGCCTTACTGCCGTCCCTAAATTGGAGCGCTAAGCGTTACGTTATCCATTGTCAACGAGTGTCAGCGCGCGCTATCCCCAAATCAACGCGTCGTAATTTTTGACGTTTTCTCAGGTCCTCTCGTTTTTATTCTCGTTTCCTCTTTCACTTGTTTGTCCTTTCTCTTTCTTTCCGTCTTCTGCATCCAACTTCAACACGTAACGCACTGTCAAAAATGAAAATTCCATTTGCTCGGCGTAAGCGCCGCGTTATTGTGGGATGCTTCATACAAATTGTATGGGCATGAGGATTTTTGACAGTTGCTTGGCGCTTGACGCGCCAATTTAGGAATGGCAGTTAGTTTCGACTTTTCTACCAAGTACCAACTTAAAATTTAGTTTCGACTTCAGCTGCAACCTCAGTATATCCAGTAAACGAACTTAGCTATTTTTTTTTACCAAGTTTGGTCCCCATAAAGGACTAG
>NW_023460083.1:27248-42980 GCF_013731165.1 Rhagoletis pomonella
ATTCGGTTTGCTTGGATTCACCACTCCAAAATGTGGCAAATACCAAGAGGTAGGGCTTTCACGGTTAGCTTCTTCAGGCTCCAACAATCGGGCATATCCCTTCGCGATATATTTGTCGATTTCTCTTCTATAATTGGCGGCAAAGGCGGCATCTCGTGTCATTTTGTTCTCAATGTTAAGCAACCTCTGTTTGGCCATGGCATAACTTTTAGGCAAATTTACATTTTCTTCTCGCCATAGCAGACCAACTTCGTATTGTCTTCCGATGTTTTTTGTTGTTTCAGCAAGAATTTTCTTGGCCCGGGCGTCTGAATCAGATTCGAGCACAATGTCAGCATTTCGTACACCAAAACTGTCGGCAGCAAAATAGTCTTCGACCACCTTTTGTAGCTCCTTAAGCGCTTGACCCTCACGCAGATGAAGTACACGTGGCTCGGCGTTGCTTCGTGAATTAGTAGGACCAAATGCGGTCCAACCTAATTTGGTTAAGGCTGCGATGGGTTTGTATGGCCCATCCTCTACAATGTGTTCTGTCACCTCAAGGAAACAGTTATCCAAACCCAACAGCAGAACAGGCTTGGCATTATCGTAATTTTTTATCGGCAGCGACTTCAAATGTGAATGATCATCTCGACAGAAAGTTTGTGTTGGCAGATTTAGGCTTTTGACTGTGCGTATGTTCTTTATATTATACGTTGACGACTTCTCCGCATGACCCTTTATGGCCAAGGCTACTTTACGTGACTTCTCTGTTGTATTCTTGTCGTCATACCATTGCAGTGTGAGTGGTGCGGCGTTTCCTCTAAGGCCTAGGCTGTTGGTTACCTTCTCCTCAAGTAGCGATGACCCTTCGTCAAACATGGCGTAAACGGAAATTCTTCCTAGTGGACCTGACAAAATGACCGGCAATATCTTGAAAAGGTGTGAAAGAGAGCGTTCTTCACGGCAGTTGAGTATGTGCTCCCTTTCTTCGTTGTTTGGCGTGACTGGCTTCGGAGGCTGCTTGGCCTCAGAATGAAGTAATTGATTATGCAGGCGCACGCATCCATTTATGCCACATGGCTTCTTTTTAAAACAATCGGTCAGGCTGTGTCCAACCTGCAAGCACGAAAAACAGAAACGGTTACGTTTTACAAATTTCCACTTATCGTCTATATCCAGAGCAGCAAACTGGCGACAACTGCTCAGTTTGTGACTTTGCTGGCATTGCAAACACGGTATATTTGAATTATCAAACGTCATCTCTTTGTTGTGCAAAACTCTCTTTGCACCCAACGCGGCATGTTGGCGATTGCTATTGGCATTAGCTTGACGAAAACCCAACGGTGTCGACGGCTGCGAAAAACGTTGAGCATTTGGCGCATGTATTGACATCAGACTCACAACCCTTGCGAGCTCACTGAGCCAAGTCGAAAAGGTCTCCACCGTAGGAAATGGCGAAACGGTGGCAGAAAACTTCGTCCACTCATATTGTTTTGATTGCGGCATTTTGGTCACTAGTTGATCCAAAAGTGTTGTATTCATTAGGTGGTGTTCACATTTGGCAGATTTAAAGAATGCAACGATGTTGCGCACTCGATTAGAGAAACTCAAGACAGGCTCAAGGCGATTCTCATAAATGACTGGGAAATTCTTGACTTTATCCAACTGAACCCGTACAAGCATGTCGGGCGTGAACTGAAGTTCCTCAATGGCTTTAGGCACAGCATTCTTGGCGTCGCCTTTCAACGCCTTAAGCAATCGCATCAAATTTTGTTTGTTGTTATACCCAAATTCAATAGTCGAATCAGTGAAATTGGCAAAAAATAAAGGCCAATCTTCTGGATTACCATCAAAAGGCGGCAGTGGGTACAGTTTCACCGCATAGTCCTCAGAAAACGTAAGAGTAGTTGCACGATGTGGCGCTGACAAAGATGTTGACGACGTCAGTAACGGTAATTGTTGTTGTGGCAACCCAAATGTTGCAGGCTGCGGCGGTGGGGCAGTATATGTTGATGTGTGTGACAGAGGCAGAGTATATGCCGTTGACTGCGGCGGTGGCAAATTATATGTTGATGTCTGTTGCAGTGGCAGAGTATATGCCGCTGACTGCGGCGGTGGCGTCGAAAGTGGCACTGGCTGCGGCTGTGGCGTCATTGACGGTTGCGAAAGTGGCAGCTCAGCATTTTGAATATCGTTTCTAGCCTCACTTTCTATTCTGGCCCGGAGTTCCTTCATTTCATCCCGCCTGTGGCCAGTCTCTTGGCGAAGCTCATCCACAGATTGGCGTAAAAATGAAATGCTCTGTAGTAATGTAGCTAATTGTGTTTCAGATAAATTGACTTGCGACTGTGGCGATTGTGCACCTGTTGCACCCTCGTTGTTAGGCATATTCACTATAGTTGAATCTAACAGGCTTTCCTCCGAACTATTGTCGCTGCTTTCCTCTGGAGCAGCAATATCAGTAAGCTTCGATTTGTTACGCGTTATCATCAAGACTCTTGAAAAGCGTATGTTGCAATATGGCGGCTAAAGCAACTACAAACGCTTCACACAACCACGATAAAACAATTGTAAAAACGTATGTCAGAAAAACGAAACAAGCGAGTTAATTTTAAGTTGTATATTTAAATTCAAAAACTATGGCTCGCGGCCAGTAATATAAAGCAGACAAATTTTCAGCTTTCGTTCTTAGACTTCATTCGGCTTCGTTTTACAATTGGTGTTTTTGTCGCGGCTTCTTTGAAACTAATAACTAGAGCTGACGTTGACAACCGTTTCAAAAGGGAATGGCGTTGCCATTGTGTTGTAATAGAAAATGTCCCTTTGAGTGGCCAGTGTTGCCGACAGCAACTGTAGTTGATTTCGCCAGATAGACGGAAAATATTTATTTTTAAACGTCATATCGGAGAACTGGGAGGAAAGTAATTCACCTTTCCTACAACATAGTTTTGTCTCGCGCTGCTCGAAGAGATTCTTTTCATAGCCAAAATTTGTTTAATGCGAGTACAGAAGTTGATGCGGTATCGATGGGAATTTTTATCCTCCTATCTTCTTTATACAGAAATACATATTTACTTTTTAGGTACATCGTAAATTAGGTACAATTTTATAATTAAATTGTCCATCCCTTATGGAATATCAGCTGTAAAAGAGGGACAGAAACAAACAGCGGATTGCTCTTTGTTCAATAAACATACCTCCAAGTCAAAATTAAACATACCTAGCAGGGTTGCATAGAGAATCTGACACAAATTAATTGCCAATTAATAATTAATTTGAATTTTTGTATGATAAATTGGGTAACAATTAAGGCTTAAATTGGTGAAAAGGTTCTTAATTGCCAATTAGGTGCCTGTTTGGACATAGTGTAACGTTGTCTTCTGAGGACATGCTCAAAGGCATCGCTCGGCTTAAATCCTCTGTACAAACCGGCGTTGATGGTTTGTCTGTAGTTTTGTTTTAGCATTGCGATTCTTTAGTCTATCCTTATTGGACGATTGGAAATTAGCCTTCATCACTCCGGTCTTCAAGAGCGGTAATAAAAGCATTGTGCATACTTACAAGTGACAAATGTTCTTCTTCTGCCTGGAAACCGCCTGGAAGCTACCTGGAAAGTACCTGTCAAAATGTATAACTATCCTGCCAAAATGTTAGACAGGGTGTTTAAAGTGATGTAAAAAAGGCAAAAATTATTAAAATAAAGTAAAAAAATGGCAAAATATGCATTTAAATAGTTAAATGGATTCGTGCATTTATATGCCATTTTAGTATTTTAAAGCGTTTTGGTCAATAACTTTTACACTTAATAGAAATTTTTTGCTGTTTTTGTCAGAGTCTGTTTAAAGTTTTTTTTTAAGATATTAGTGTAACCCTGTATCAAATAAAATCAGGTGATCTCAGCTGTGGGGCATTTCTGCAAAACATCTGATTCTTTTGTCACTTGTAAGTATGCACAATGAATAAAAGCGACGACAGTAATTATAGAGTCTATAATATAGACCCATATCTAAGCTATCGGCAACGTCTAAACTTTTTGAATGCATTATCCAAGGAAAACTTTTACCTGCCGTTAAGAATCTAGTATGTATGGAGCAGTATGGCTTCATTCCGTGTCGCTCAACTGTATCCAATTTGGCAGTATATTGCGACCATTGTATAGCTGCTTTTCAAACTGGGGTTCAGGTTGACACTGTTTATACTGACTTCTCTAAGGACATCGATAGGGTTTCCCACGTTTCCTATTTAAAAAGCTAGCTTCTATTGGCTTTCAGTCAGTTTTCCTGACTTCGATTGTTTCTTACTTACAGAACCGCCGCTGCATTCTTGTCGTTGACAATGTCAGGTCCCTACCTTTCGTCGCAAACTTAGTAGTCCCACAGGGTAGTATCATGGGTCCACTGTTTTTTGTCTTGTTTATCAACGATATTAATGCATGTTTCTCTTCTGATTTAGTTATTCGCAAATAAAAAATTAACTCAGCGTTTATACGGCAAAGTTTACCATATTGCAAATTGTTATTTGCAAATAATACGTGCGTATAAACGTACTAATAGCTCTGAATTCACCGATCCCAATACATTGAAATTGTTATATCTGTGGTCATAAGCAATAATCGCCTAAGTCGAAAAACCTGAATTCGAGAAAAAGCGCTTTAAAGATTTGGGTTGTAATGTTAACCTTATGGGGAAACCAAAATACTTTCATTTATAACTTTTTAAATAGAATACGTAACGAGATGGGAGTTTCACGTATACATGGAATAATAGTTGCAGAAAACGATAGCATATATAACTCAATTCTTTCTTAAGTCGACTTAGGCGGTTATTGCTTACGACCACAGATATATGGCATTTGTTCGTTTTAGGATTGAATACGCGTACTATAAGGCTCTGTATGCACGAAATACTTCCATTACTATGGCCCTGATTGAGTTCAACAGAATCTTTCAGCATGTTGATATTGATTCTTCAAAAAGTCGCTTCATGAACTCCCTAAATTTTCATTAAAGGTAGTTATTTTCACGCTTGATTGTATTTTACGAATGTTTGTATTATATTGTTATCCACTTAGGGCCGTTTGCACCATGTCTAGTTAATTCTAACTCCCAGTTAAACATCTTTATCGACGTTATCGACACCCATCCTATAACATGTGATTGATAAAGCAGTTAACGTGCTTAACTGAAGGATGTACCTCCAGTTAGCGTTAACTAGACATGGTGCAAACGGCCCTTAGCCATTCAAATTTTATTGTATTCATTGGCTAATAATAAACTAAACTAAAACAAGTAAATACTACGTTTATACGTAAGCTATTTGCAAATAAAAATAATTTGCAAATACCTAACTCACTGTTTATTCGATGGTGAAAAATTCTTTTTTAATATTGCCTGATTATAAAAAGGCAATAATATGACCATCGAAAAAGAAAATAAAGTTAAAAATGGCAACGTCGTGATTATAAAAAGACAATAAGATGACCATCGAAAAAGAAAATAAATCTAATATTGGCGGCGTCTTGCGCTTATTTGCAAATTGTACCACTAATCAATACTTATTTGCGTGATTTAGTTATTTGCAAATAAAAAATTAACTCAGCGTTTATACGGCAAAGTTTACCATTTTGCAAATTGTTATAAAAGAAGTATAAGTTCGGGCGAAAGAGAACTTTATATACCCGGCGCAAGTATCAAATATCGTCGTTTCAACTTTCTCTGAACTACCTTTGCATGATAAGTAGGGGTGTTTAATCGATTTCAAACGTTTTCTGTAATATGCAGAGTTATGGGCTGTTTTTGCTTACGCATAAAAGCACATTTAGCGCATTTAACTCTAAGGGCCGGTTTCTCCATCTCTGGTTAACACTAACTCCCCGGTTAAACATTGTTTAATCGACCTTATCGACTCCCTGTTATATGCATGGAGTTAGAACGTCGATAACAATGTTTAACCGGGGAGTTAGTGTTAACCAGAGATGGAGAAACCGGCCCTAAGTGCTACTCTCAATGTACATTTATCCATACAAAATTCGTTAACTAAATGCAACTTCATTTCTGCATTAAGGGCCTGTTACTCAATGTCTGGTTAACGCTAATCTCCCGTTAAACATAGTTATCGACGTTACCGACTCCCTGTTGTATGCATGGAGTCGAAGACGTCGATAACGATGTTTAACCGCAGATTAGTGTTAACCAGACATTGAGTAACCGGCCCTAAGAGTCTGAATGCTAAAACCAACCCTGTGTTCTCCAAAAATTTCGACGACTCGAACATGGTTTAATGAGAAAAACTGGCAACATTGCTTTTTCGCGTATACAGTTGCTAGCTGCGTTTCAGTGATCGCCGATCGAGATTTCATTTATTATTTTACATTACTTGGAAAAAGAAAAGTTGCGCAAATTCAACATCGATGTGATACTGATAGAAATCTGGCCCGTGATCAACTGAGTTTTGTGCTTTTCCTATTAAGTTGAGGAAATTACAATTGACAGCACCGACAACTGTATATATACACAAACAATTTTCGGTTATGGTTAAAACAATTCAAGTTTTTGTATCGAATTTTTTGTTTAAAATTTCTTTTTCCCTTTTCAGTAGGGTATTTTGCACATTACCTTCTCTGTGCAAATTGATCGTGATAAATACGGATCTAAATAAGCGACTGAAACAGGGCTGTTTGTCAAAAGCATACGATTTCGAACTCGCGTAAATGTACATTTGCTAAATGCGATAGCATGAATGCTCTCGAAAAAATATGTTCGAAAGTGCTAAATGTTGCAATTTAAATGCAGCAAAAATGCTGCATTAGACTTAGAGCCGGTTACTCAATGTCTGGTTAACACTAATCTCCGGTTAAACATAGTTATCGACGTTACCGACTGCCTGTTGTATGCATGGAGTCGAAGACGTCGATAACGATGTTTAACCGCAGATTAGTGTTAACCAGACATTGAGTAACCGGCCCTTAATGATATAATTAGGTACAAATCGATTTAGGGCCGGTTGTTCAATGTCTGATTAGCACTAATCGGAGGTAGATGCTCCGGTTAAATACGACTGCTTTATCGATCACATGTTATATGCATGATGTCGAAAACGTCGATAATGATGTTTAACCGGCAAGTAGTGATAACCAGACATTGTTATTAGTGTTTACCGAGATACATCTTTGTAGTTATAAAGTGGGCGGTGCTACGCCCAATTCCTAAAAGTCTTTAGCAGTTATTTATTGTAAGGAGATTGTTGTAACTATTAACTTGGAGTAAATTAGAGTCCTCAGTTATTGAAAAATCGGAGTTTCCGTATTTCTGAAATTTACCGTTATACGGGAAGCGGGTGTAATTTTAGTCCGATTTGAATAATTTTCAACAAATTGCTTTTCCGTGCCAAGGCTATTAAGTGCACCGGGTTTGATAGAAATTGATAAATCGGTTACCGAGATACACATTTGTGGTCATAAGTGGGCGGCCCACGCCTATTATCAAAAAATTTATAATATTCTAATTTTCTGCTAAGTGGTTATTGCAATCATCGATTTTAAGTGAATTAGCTCCAGTAGTTACGTATTTATCACAGTTTTCGTGTTTCTGTAAATTACCGTTATATGGCAGGTGGGCGTGGTTATTGCCCGATTTCAAAGATCTTCAACAAATTTCTTAGCTAGACCCTACCCAAGCCTCGTACCGGGTTTGGTAAAGATTGGTGAAGCCGCTCCTGAGATACGGCACTTCATCATAAGTGGGCGGGGTCACGCCCATTTTCCAAAAATTTCATAATAATATTTTTTACCACAATTCTACTCCACATACTAATTTTCAACAATTTGCATATAATATTTACTGATATATCGCAGTTTGTGCATTTTTCGAAAATATCGTTATATGGGAAGTGGGCGTGGTTACAGTCCGTTTTCGCCCATTTTCAATACCAACCTACCTTTATACTAGGTTCACATATAAGTAGATTATCCTCATTTTCGAGCTTAACACCCTAATCTGTAATTAGAACAAGGGATTAGCCATATAAAATTCGTCCCTTGTTAATCTGTAATTATAAAATAATCTCAGATTTAACCGATAACTTTTCGGTGTCCATCCTAGATTTACCGATTGTTTTTGCGAAAAAGAAGAGAAATGCCAAATGTAAAAGTAAACAAAAATGGACGCTCGCAAAGAAAAGAGGTTTGTAAAGGTATTTTTAATAAAATGTTAAGTTAAAATATAATTATATTGCTTAGGGCCGTTTGCACCATGTCTAGTTAATTCTAACTCCCAGTTAAACATCTTTATCGACGTTATCGACACCCATCATATAACATGTGATCGATAAAGCAGTTAACGTGCTTAACTGAAGGATGTACCTCCAGTTAGCGTTAACTAGACATAGTGCAAACGGCCCTTAATATAGCAGAAAAACGTGATCACGATGGCACAGAGAAGAAACATAACTTTTCCTTGAGATGGGGGAATAACAAGCACAACAAATTTGACGGCTAATAATCTGAGATTTGCCTGTGTAAACGGGGTGATTAAAAAACGAGCTTTGATTGAGATAATATTGATATGTGGACATACTTTTAGGGATAAATCGATACAAGTAAATCCAAGTACACACTCGATACTTTTCTCAACTTACCAAGTAGTTTTTTACACGATACTTTTTACTGCGATCCAAGTAGGTATCGAAAAAAAGTACTTGTATCGGAAGCGCAAAACTTATTATGCTTCAGTATCTTTTTTGAAAAGCAACCCATTAGAGTAATGGGAAGATATGCGCACTACATTTCCGCAGCTATATAAGCAAGCCCGTCCATACATAACGGCTGTTGGGTCATCTGTCCCTTGCTATCGGCTTTTCGAAAAAACCGGTACAACTTATCAGGCATGTTCTAAAATTCGAAATTCGAAATGGACTCGATTTCGATAATTTTCTCGATGGTTTTTAACCCAAAAATTTAAAAGTCTCGCATTAAAATGATTTATTTCATATCGCTGATGTTTCTTTTACGGGTTTCAATTATAATATTCACCGTTTTCATCAGATATAATTAAAAAATATTTGGCAGATCGAGTCGATTTCAAAGTTTCGAATTTCAGAACATGCCCGTATATCAATCTCTCGCCTTTCAGGCAAAACATTTGCAAAAGTAAATTTTTTTGGGGAAATATAACAAAAAAGGAGTTATTTTCTCAAACTTATTTTATATGAAAAAACTTTATCTATTAATCTTGTAAAAATGTATTCTATTGCTTTTGTACGAAAAAATATTAGAAGATAAATAATCTTGTAAAAATGCATATCTTTTGTGAAAAAAAAATTCAGTAACTTTGAAAAATTTGCAAAATCGTAGTTCTATGTACAAGTACAGATACAACAGGCCAACAAAAATGAAAAAAAATGTTGTTTCGACAAATGTTAAAGCTATTTTTGATAGACTTTTTTGTGCTGATTACGAATCCGTAAGTACAAAGGATCCAACACGTACAGGTTTTGAGAAAATCGAGGTCAAAGTGTCAAAAAATCGGGCTTTTGCAATATTTGAGAAGCTCAAGCAAAGAGTAAAAAGGTGATAGAACCTTCCACTTAGGCTAAGATTAAAGCAAGAACCCTCGACTACTATCCTTGAAAATATTATTCCTGCACATTGAATTTATGGTCACTTATAGTCATTTATTGAGCAGTAAAATTTGACTTTTGGCGAAGTTTGAGTCCCTGCCGCAATTAAACAAAAGCTGATAGAACCTTCCACTTAAGCTTAAATTAAGGCTTAAACTTTCGACTACAATCCCTAAAAATACCATCTCTTCGTCTTGACCCTAAGATCAATTATAGTTGTTTATTGAACAGCAAAAACTGATTTTGGCAGCATTTTTTTTTTCAATAGCACAATTTGCCAGCATTTTTTTTATTGTTCAACAAATGACTATAAATGGCCACCAAGTAAAGGTGCAGGGATGGTATTTTCAGGGGCAGTAGCCTAGGGTTCTAGCTTTAAGTTAAGCCTAAGTGGAAGGTTCTACCAAATTTTTACTCTTTGCTCGAGCTTCTCAAATATTAAAAAAAAACCGATTTTTTGACACTTTGACCACGATTTTCTCAAAATCTGTACGTGATGGAATCTTTATAATTACGGATTCGTAATCAGCTCAAAAAAGTCTATCAAAAACAGATTTAACATTTGCCGCACCAAAATCAGTGTTGCCCTGTGTACTTTGTTTGATACAAGTACAAGTACTGATTTGAGTAATACCTTGATGGTATCGATTTATCCCTACCTACCTTGGATAAAAGGCCACCTACACACCAAATTTCGTTCAGATATCTAAATTTTTGCTCGAGTTATCGTGTACACGGAAGGACGTACGGACAGACAGACATGGCTTAATCGACTTTTTTCATTCTGATCATTTATGTATACATTTATCCATATCTCTCTCGATTCGTTTTGGCTGTTACAAGCAACCGTTATGCGAACAAAGTTAATATCGAATTACCGCATGAACGAAAGACACAAGATCACGTAAGAACAAGAGAGTGAAAAAAGTAGATTTTTTAGCGGGTTCTACGCCATCTTGTTTCACTGGAAAACGAGCGAAAAGTAAACAAAGCAAAGAAAACAACGAAAACCAAAATGAGCCAAAATTATTGTCAGCCACTTTAAACGCACAATTTAGGTAAAATGATGCAACAAAATGCTTTAAAATGTGTTGTCATGTTGAATTAACTCTTCTTTACTTGAATAAAAGTGTAAAATAGTGGTGCTTGTGATGTAAACAAACGCTCAGCTGACGAACCCGCTTTCGCAAACTTTTTTCTCAAAACCAGTTACAAATACAACGTCGCGTTCTTACGTGATCTTGTATTTTTGGTTCATGGAATTACCGAATTATTCGTATGTGACTGAAGTCGACTACTATTAATCGGTTAGCAATATTCGAGTAGTCGAAAGCTGTCGACTATTCGACTAACCGTTCACTTTACATTATTCGGTTAACCTTTCGTTTTCGGTTAATCGAATATTTTAAGTTCCATTTTTTTTTTTGGATTTACAGATACATAAATATATGAATAGTTTTGTTACATTAATATGTAAGATTGCATGTGCAAAATTAAAGCAAACTTTTTTTGCAAGAAATAAAGGTTTGTGCAGCAAAATACTGGAGGAAATAAAATTATTAATAATAAATTAATAATAATTGTATCCCAAATTAATAAATAATTATTTCTAAATCTTTGGTATCAGTGCTAAGGGCTATATTATAAGACAAATTTTTTGGAAAGTTTTTTTGCAATACGCTACTTAAGACACATTGTGAATTGCCAAAATATATTATTTCCATATTTAATACTAGGTTCACATATAAGTAGATTATCCTCATTTTCGAGCTTAACACCCTAATCTGTAATTATAACAAGAGATTAACCATATAAAATTCGTCCCTTGTTAATCTGTAATTATAAAATAATCTCAGATTAAACCGATAACTTTTCGGTGTCCATCCTAGTTTTATCGATTGTTTTTGCAAAAAAGAGAAGAAATGCCAAATGTAAAAGTAAACAAAAATGTACGCTAGCAAGGAAAAGAGGTTTGTAAAGGTATTTTTAATAAAATGTTAAGTTAAAATATATTTATATTGCTCATTATAGCAGAAAAACGTGATCACGGTGGCACAGAGATGAAACATAACTTTTCCTTGAGATGTGAGAATAACAAGCACAACAGATTTGACGGCTAATAATCTGAGATTTGCCTGTGTAAACGGGGTGATTAAAAATCGAGCTTTCATTGTGATAATATTGATATGTGAACATAGTTTAAGAATCATTTATTTCTATTTTAAAGGATGAAATACAACATAAATGTAGATAGTATGTATGGATACCATAGTTTTTTAAACCCCCTACTATTAAAAACCTTAAAATATGTTAACTTCCTTTAAGAAACGTCTGTTTTGGCACAAAAATGTAAAAAGGTGTACATTATGTGGCAGTGGACAGCTTCTTCGTTGAGAGACAATGTTTCCACAAATAAAAAATGTTCGCTCTGACTCAGCTGAAGTTAATGGAATACATAAATAACGCTGGGCTAACTTGAATATATTAAGATAAATTTCGCTAAGAATTTTCCACCATGTTACTGGATCAATATTATGACCAACTTGTGGTTCTGCAATATATAAATCTAGCTGCGACGTCACGTCGTTGGGCAACGTGTTTTCGTCAAACAAAAAATTCCAAATCCATGGATTCTCTTTTGGCTTCTGGCACATTTGTTGATTTCTCCTATTCTAAATAGTTTCTTACAAACTCGTGAATTATGGTTTTTGTTTCAACATCTTCGCCATACAAATTTTTATACCGTAGATCCAAAAATTTTGCTACAAGAGGAGCAGGCATATCATCGCAACTGTTTCCAATGCTAAATCTTTTGAAAAAAATTTTCTGGCACATTTTTAAAATAATTTTTCATTTATTCCATCAGTAGATTATGCTGACATATGATTTTGAGTAAACCGATTTATTAGTGGACGGACAAAAGACATCTGTACAGTTTTTGCGCTACATAGCACTGTTGTAGCTTTATCAAGTGGTTTTAAAACTCTCACCAGAGTCGCAATTTCGTTCCATTCCCTTTCAGTAAATTCAAGATTAAGTCCATTACATATATGGTAACTGCTCTATCTCCTAAAACAAAAAACAAACAATCTCACAAGATTGAACTAGCCGATTTTCTTTAATTCCCAACTGTACTTGGCAAACCGAGAGAGCTAACGGGTGATTTTTTAAGAGCTTGATACCTTTTTTTTTAAAAAAAACGCATAAAATTTGCAAAATCTTATCGGTTCTTTATTTGAAACGTTAGATTGGTCCATGACATTTACTTTTTGAAGATAATTTCATTTAAATGTTGACCGCGGCTGCGTCTTAGGTGGTCCATTCGGAAAGTCCAATTTTGGGCAACTTTTTCGAGCATTTCGGCCGGAATAGCCCGAATTTCTTCGGAAATGTTGTCTTCCAAAGCTGGAATAGTTGCTGGCTTATTTCTGTAGACTTTAGACTTGACGTAGCCCCACAAAAAATAGTCTAAAGGCGTCAAATCGCATGATCTTGGTGGCCAACTTACCGGTCCATTTCTTGAGATGAATTGTTCTCCGAAGTTTTCCCTCAAAATGGCCATAGAATCGCGAGCTGTGTGGCATGTAGCGCCATCTTGTTGAAACCACATGTCAACCAAGTTCAGTTCTTCCATTTTTGGCAACAAAAAGTTTGTTAGCATCGAACGATAGCGATCGCCATTCACCGTAACGTTGCGTCCAACAGCATCTTTGAAAAAATACGGTCCAATGATTCCACCAGCGTACAAACCACACCAAACAGTGCATTTTTCGGGATGCATGGGCAGTTCTTGAACGGCTTCTGGTTGCTCTTCACTCCAAATGCGGCAATTTTGCTTATTTACGAAGCCATTCAACCAGAAATGAGCCTCATCGCTGAACAAAATTTGTCGATAAAAAAGCGGATTTTCTGCCAACTTTTCTAGGGCCCATTCACTGAAAATTCGACGTTGTGGCAGATCGTTCGGCTTCAGTTCTTGCACGAGCTGTATTTTATACGGTTTTACACCAAGATCTTTGCGTAAAATCTTCCATGTGGTCGAATAACACAAACCCAATTGCTGCGAACGGCGACGAATCGACATTTCACGGTCTTCAGCAACACTCTCAGAAACAGACGCAATATTCTCTTCTGTACGCACTGTACGCATTCGTGTGGTTGGTTTAATGTCCAATAAAGTAAACTGAGTGCGAAACTTGGTCACAATCGCATTAATTGTTTGCTCACTTGGTCGATTATGTAGACCATAAATCGGACGTAAAGCGCGAAACACATTTCGAACCGAACACTGATTTTGGTAATAAAATTCAATGATTTGCAAGCGTTGCTCGTTAGTAAGTCTATTCATGATGAAATGTCAAAGCATACTGAGCATCTTTCTCTTTGACACCATGTCTGAAATCCCACGTGATCTGTCAAATACTAATGCATGAAAATCCTAACCTCAAAAAAATCACCCGTTATTTTGGCTACGCTTGAGCGATGAAAATACCAAGACACATTTTTGCTTTCTTGCGTATTTCAGTAATCTGTGGAACGGCTCCAATTGCTTCCTTAACAACCAACTGCAGAACTGCTGCACTATCGTGAGTTTTTGATTGAACCATACTGGAGATATTCCAATCATTTAAAACTGATTCGACAGTGAAGTCAATATTCTCTCATATTCTCTCTGCATTTGGTCAGTTGGTACATTTTCTATGGGTTTACTTTAATACCTCAAACTGTTGGTTACAAAGCATAGCAGTGCACAAGTCGTATTTTGAGTAAAAATACTGAGCTTCTACTTATATATAAGAGTCCAGCGTTCGAGAAGACCATTGACTACTTCGGACGGAATAGAGTCAGTGTTACTCTATAATTTCAGCTGCCATTTTCAAGTTAACTCCTTCGGACTATTTCTGACTATTTTTGGGAGATAAGGATTGCAACTAATATGAATCGCCCAGTGCTTTATGGCTTATGGCAAAAGGAGAAAGTGGGTGTGGTCCGTATTTTTTTCTGATATTAATGGTATACAATTATTTTTTTGGGGCAAACTTATATTTTCGGAGATATAGAGGGGCGAAGGAGAAATTTTCGAAAATTTCCAAGGGCTAAATTTCGAATCGAATTTCAAAAAATTGGTATCGTTGGAAAGGCAAATATGCACATCCATATATTTATGTGCATATATTTTTTTGATAAAAAAAATTGTTTTACTAAAAAAATTTGTGTAAATATGCATACACCAAACTATAATAGTTTAATGGAGGATAAAGATACCTATAATTTAATATATAATTCTATATAGAGAGATTTAAATACCGTGAGAAATTTTGTTTTACTTACGAAGAGAGAATTTACCATACTGATGCTTATGATCCTGAGCGGGACGACAGCGGCAGAAAGAAGTTAGGGAAAATTTTAGAATGGTAAGCCCCGAGTACGGGATTAAGGAAAATATGGAGGAAAGAGGGGGTGCTAATAGTTGTCTATGTAAAGTTTCAAAGCCCAGGACCTTATAGTTTTAAGTAATTTGTTGGTAAAATTTGTATATTTAACAAACTTGTATCGCACTATTTCACAATATTTAATGCACTTTCCACTAAATTTACACGTTATTTACACTCAATATATGTGCAGTTAGAGTGTGCAAGACCAAACAATTTTAGTACATTACAGCTTTTTTATGAAAAATTCATTGTTGTTTAATTATTATGAGAGTACATGCAGAATATTTGCAAATGACAGCAGGACTGTGTTGCCACATCTAAAACTAAGCTTGGAAAGTAAGACCAAAAGAAAATACGCTTAAAAGGAAAATACGAGGGGGATCAGGGGCTGAACACCTTTCTGCGTAGGCGGCCTTCGGCCGCGCTTAGGGATTATAACCCTCACAACGTAGAATTCTCCTTTCTGTGTTGCCAACGAAAAGGGGCTGAACACCTTTTGCATAGAACACCTTTCTGCGTAGGCGGCCTTCGGCCGCGCTTAGAGATTATAACCCCCACTACGTAGAATTCTCCTTTGTGTCTTGTCAAAAAAAGGGGCTGAAACATTTTTGCATAGACCACCTTTCTGCGGAGGCGGCCTTCGGCGGCGCTTAGGGATTATAACCCTCACAACGTAGAATTCTCCTTTCTGTGTTGCCAAC